>NC_043714.1:23890233-23936401 GCF_006229205.1 Suricata suricatta
TTAAATATTATCTCTCTTTAAAAACGTCATGAAATTGGCTATCTGATATTTAAAGAATTTTTAGCGGGGTACGCTGATTTTTACTTCAGCGAGTAACACCATAGATTAACTCATCAGAATTCCAAACCACAATCACTGGAAGAAATACTGGAGAGGAGTTAAAAGGAGATAAACGGAAGGGAGATGTACTTCGTTGTGAAGTGGACACATGCACTTTCATTCAAACCATTTTGCTTCAAGTAATGACCATGGGTCAAGTTCATCACTCTGCGGAGAACTGGATGAGCTAGGAGGTACACAAACAAGAAGAGGAGGGCAGTTTATATTTGCAGACAAACCAGAAGTCAGTGCAGAAGCCTTTTCTTGTATAGTGATGAGGTGGTTGCTTATTTCAAAACATAAAGTCTGGTTTTAGCAACATGAAGCATTACTGATCTTTTAGACACACTGAAACCCATTCAGTTGGACTTTGTCTTCAGATCTGAGATTTCCTACTCAGAAACCAAACTCTATTCTGAGGGCAAATACACAACCATAATTTTGACCTTAATATCAATGAACATTTTTAAAATAAAACGTGACTGGCCAACTGGTCAAGCTGACAATCAGAGTTCGTCATCATATGTTTTAAGGTAAGAAAGCATGGCGGAGCATTTTCTCCTGTCATTGACCCTACAATCATCCTACCAGGTACTCATAATGAAATTGAATTTTGTCTCCTCTTCGTTTTCAGATAAATATATAACAGTAATAAAATTTGTAAAGTTTTCCAGACTTTTACAGATAATTCATGAAAAACAATTAAAATAGAAAAATAACAATCTTTAGGGAACACTGTACTTGCTCATATTGTGATGGGAAAATTAACCTGCAGATAATTATAGATTCCCAAAATAACAAAAAAAAATTTAACATCTTTTCTAATTCAATCTATTTATCAAACACAATTTCCATATATTTACACTTTGTGAGTGAGGAAACTGAGTGGTATGGAGTTGTCCTAGTCCAACAATGACACCAGAAACTCAACCCATGACTTCTGATCAAGGCACATATTTTTTACACTTAATCACACAAAATAAAGAGAATAGAGAAATTAGATTTTAAGATATGCATGGTAAATCATCTTTAAATTATTAGCTTATAATCTTTTGGAGGATTAAACACAGCAATTAGTAAGGAATTGGGAGTTGGTAGTTCATAATTTCAAGAACAATCAATAAATAATCAAGTTACATTTTGTAAATGATTAAGTGCTCTTTCATACCATAATCAGAAGAGAGTTCTAATCACATTTATAAGTAAGAATTGTTTTTAAATCTTATTTCCTTGATAATATACTCTATCCTTATATTTGTAATTTTTGAAAAGAAGAGGTTTTTAATTAGACTCAGGAATAACATTTCTCAGGGTTGCCTTGGAAAGACACCTGCATTAGAGTATTCCAGAAAATATTTATATTGAATATATGGCAGTATTAAAGTTCATTGCAGCACTTCGGCAGCTGCTCCAGATGCTACCCAATCTAGGGTTTTAAGATTTCAAATAAGAGCTTATGGGTAGTTGTCAAGGTAATTTCTCTTCCAAGAATTTATTTGGGCAATTTCATTACTCCAGTCACTACAGCTAAGGTCTCTTTCTTAGGCTAAGCATAATTACTTTCAAATTTAGTCACAGGATCTGACACAAGCCAAGTAGTGCTTTCACTGACATCTGAAAATCTATATGATATCAGAGAAGAAGCTTAAGGAGAACTGCACAAGTCAGGATTAAAAGCAAAAAAGGGCCAAATATATTAACAATTTTACTCACACCAACTTTTTTTTTGTTATGGCATCATTTCAAGTTTTAAAAATGTTTTTTTGATTATTTAGTTATCCAGTATACTTTTAAGTTTTTTCCCTGATGTAATTTGTTCTGCTACTCTGTTTAATGGCCATTATAAACTCTCTATATATAAACTTTAAGAGTAACATATTTGAATGTATAATTAAACATACTTGTGTGTATGTGTGTGTTTGTGTGTGGCTGGATATTTCAGTGTTTCTAAAAAATGACAAGTATTTATATCATGATTAGACATTTGGTATACATATTTCTTGATCTTTTTACAGTATAATTCTCTATTGTAACAAAGTATTTTTATTAAGTTTTGGTTTCATTAATAAATTATTTCATCTTCTGTGTTTATAGAAATGAAAAAGCTGTTAAGCGTTCACTGGTGTTTAAAGCCACACTTAGACATACTGACTGTAATCTTTATCAACACTGTCATGCTAAAAACTAAAGGGTGGCAACAGTGGGGCTTTAGTTTAAAGGAAGCAACAGTAAAATTGAGAAACCACAATTTTACAAAACCACCTTTATTACCTGGTTGCCTTATCTAAAGAGCCAAACTGAAGTGGCAAGTTGTACAGCTGTTCTAGTAATTAAGCCCCAAAGAGCTCAAAATACATTTTGCCTAGATAATCCAGGTAGTTTTGACTGAAGTGCCCAAGGGTCCCACTTTAAGAATGATTAGCCAATATACTAGAAATCCAAACTTATGGAACAGCTAAATCAGAGAATTCTCCTATAACAAAAGGATGTATCCTAGCAATTTTGTCTTTGTTAAGAAGACCATAGCTCGCCAAGAATGAGGAATGTTTTTTGCTCATTAATTAACTGAGTTATTCATATATGTTGACCAATCTCTTAAAAGGAAAAATGGAGTTTCTAGAACAGATCTAATTTCTGATATTCTTGTTTTACCTGCCCAGAGTAGTGCTGTGGGAATCAAACAGCTGGTTCAATATCCAAGATCTTTGCTTAATAACTGTTAACCCTAGAAAAAATTGTTTAATTTTCCAGGCCTCTGTTACTCATCTATTAAATAAATATAACAATATTCCATATTTTACATAACTGTTGAGAAACATGACAACAGAAATAAATCTTCTGACCAGAACAATAGCAAGCACTCAAATTTAAGTACTAATATTTGGATGCTAGCTCTTCTCACCTGGGGAAAATGTAAATTACAAGTCACTCTTAAGTGTTACCAATATTCAGTGAAGACAATATACAAGTGGCACTTTTGCAAATCTTTTCTTTTGCCCCTACGGCAAATCATTCCTGAAAGTAGAATCAGTGTATAGAAAATATTTTTTATTAATTCATGTTAAAACTGTTCATTGAGTATATACTTTGTGTACTTATAGTACTAGACACTGAACCCCCAGGAAATAGTGAGAAAATACCCTCAGGCCTGTGCAGTCTTGCAGGGAAGGTAGATAATAACAGAGAGTCAAACCATGTCTGCAGATCTACAAGGAGAAACAAAGACCCATTATCATTGTTGAAATGTTAACATTCTTCTTTCAGAAATGAATGGATCCAGGGGCACCTGGGTGGCTCAGTCGGTTAAGGCTCCGACTTCGACTCAGGTCAGATCTCACGTTCCTGGGTTCGAGCCCCTCGTCAGGCTCTGTGCTGACAGCTAGCTCAGAGCCTGGAGCCCGCTTCTGGTCCTGTGTCTCCTTCTCTCTCTGCCCCTCCCCCTCATGTGCTCTGTCTCTCTCTGTATCAAAAATGAATAAAGAACATTAAAAAAAATTAAAAAAAAAGAAATGAATGGATCCAGCAGTCAGTAAACACTACTAAAGTTGAAATCAACATCACTATCAATCAAATTGATATAATTTGCATCCAACTACAGCAGAACACACATTCTTCTCAAACTCACATGAAACATTGACCAAAATAGACCACATTCTGGGCCATAAAACACACCTTAATAGATTTAAATAAATAGAAATTATACAATATCTTCTCTCTGAACCTAATGAAATATAACTGTGAACTGATAACAGAAAGAAAAATCTCTGAACATATAGAAATTAAACAATACATTTCTAAAAAAAAATGGGTCAAAAAGGAAATCTCAAGATATATTTTAAAACATTTTGAATGAAATGAAAAAAGGTATCTAGATTTGTGAGATACAGTAAGAACAGGGCATAGAGGAATGTTTATAGCATCATTAAGTGCATATATGAGAAAATAAGAAAGATCTAAAATCAGTAATTTTCTACCTTAGGATATTATAAAAGGAGAGCAAATTAAATCAAAAGTAAAGAGAAAAAAATTAATAATAAGAGTAGAGATCAATGAAATGGAAAATAAGAAATCAATAAAGAAAACTGATGAAACCAAAAGCTGGTTGTTTGAAGATCCATAAAATCAATAAACCCCTAACCAGGCTAATTCAGAAAAATAAATAGAGCAGAAAAATTATTAATTTCAGAAATGAAAGGGGAGACCTCATTATAGATCACATGAATATTAAAAAGGATAATAAAGGAATGTTACAAAAAAAACTCTAGGCCCACAAATATAATAACCTTGATGCAATGGATCAATTCCTTAAAAAACACAATTTGCCAAAACTCAAACCAGAAGAAAGAGTCTGAATGGGTCTATATCTTTTAAAGAAATTGAATCAATAATTAATAAACTTCCAAAACAGAAATCACCAGGCCCAGATGGATTTATTGGTAAATTCCATCAAAACCTTAAGGAAAAAAATATAACAATTCTCTACAATTACTTTCAGAGGATAAAAGCAGAGGGAAGACTTCCTAACCTATTCTGTCAGCATTATCCTAATACCAAAACCAAACAAAGACTTTACAAGAAAACTATAGATCAATATCACTCATGAACATAGATGCAAAAATCCTTAACAAATTGTTAGAAAATCAAGAAGAAAATAAGAAGAATTATACACCACAGTCAAGTAGGACTTAATCCAGATATGCAAGTCTGGTTCAAGACTTGAAAATCAATGTAACCTATCACATCAACCATCTAAAAATAGTAATATTAACATGATCATATCAATAGATGCAGAAAAAGTATGTGATGACCTCTAATACCCATTTATATAATTTATATAATAAAAACTCTCAGTACATTAGAACTAGAAGGGAACTTTCTCAACTTCCAAAAGCCTATAAAAAGCCTACATGAACGTTATACTTAATAGTGGAAAACTAGAAGCTTTCCCATTAAGATTAGGAACAAGGAGAGGACGTCCCTTCTCACCACTCCTTTTCAACATCATACTGAAAGTCCTAGCTAATGCATTAAGACAAGAAAAGGAAATAAAAGGTACATAGAGTGGGAAGAAAGAAATAAAATTGTTTGCAGATGACATTGTTGTCTATATAGAACACCTGAAAGAATCAACAAATAACTCAGAACTAATATCTTAATATAGCAAAGTAACAGGATACAAGGTTAATACACTAAAGTCACTTTCTTATATACTAGCAACAAACAAGTGAAATTTGAAATTAGAAACACAATATCCTTTATATTACAACACCCCAGAATGAAATACTTAAGTAAAATTTAACATATATATAAGATCTATATGAGGAAAACAACAAAACTCTGATGAATGAAATAAAAACTTTAAAAAGTGGTGAGATATTCCATGTGCACAAGTAGAAATACTCAATATTGTCACGATACCTCTTCTTCCCAATTTGATCTGTAAATTAAATGTTATCCTCATCAAAATCTTAGCAACTTATTTTGTTGATATCAACAGAATTGTCTTCAAGTTTACATGGAGAGGCAAAATAACCACAACAGTCAACACAATATTGAAGAACAAAGTTGGAAGACTTAGACTACTCAACCTCAAGACTTACTATAAAGCAATAGTAAACAAGATAGAATAGTACTGGTGCAAGAATAAACAAATAGATCAATGAAGTAGCATAGGAAGCCCAGATATAGACCCACAGAAATATAGTCAACTCATATTTGAGAAAGAATCAAAGGTGTTACAATAGAGCTAAGATAATCTTTTCAATAAGCAGTTCCGGTTTCTTACAAAAGTATAATCACTCTTACCATACAATGCAGCAATTTCAGTCATTGGCACTTACCCTGGATAAATATTCCCAAAGGAACAGAAAACTTTGTACATAAAAACCTGCAAACAGATGTTTATAGCAGCTTTATTTATAATTGCCAAATCTTGGAAGCAACAAAAATGTCTTTCAGTAGGTAAATAAACTGTAGTACATCCAGCTGTGAAATATGATTCAGTGCTAAAGAGAAGTGAGCTATCAAGCTATGAAAAGACATGTAGGAAACTTAAAGGCATACTACTAAGGGAAAACACCAACCTCAAAGAAGTTACATACTAGATGACTCCAACTATTGACATTGTAGAAGAGGCAACGCTGCGGAGACTATAAAAGGATCAGTGGCTGCCAGGTGTAGAGCGTGGCTGGAGGGACGAATAGGCAGAGTACAGAGGACTTTCACAATAATGAAAATACTCTGTATGGTACTGTAATGGTGGATACAGGTGACTATACAGTATGTGTCCAAATCCATGGAATGTAAAACACCAAGAGTGAATCATAATGTAAACTACAGGCTTTGAGTGATTATTATGTGTCAATGTAGGTTCATCAGTTATAACAAATGTACCACTCTGGTGAAGGATTTGATAATGAAAAAGGCTATGCTTGTGGGTGCACGAGGTACCTGGGAATTACCTGCACTTACTTTCTTTCCTCTCTTTTTATTTTCCCTTTTTTTTTTGTGAATCTAAAACTGCTCTAAAAAATTTTTTAAACGCACGCGCACACACACACACACACACACACACACACACACACATGTATTTACAATAAATAAACACCAATCTGAAGGGAAGTATTTCCAGTGTGGGTTCTTTCTTTCTGAAGCTTTCTTAGTAATTCTGAATTAGGTATTCATATATAAAATTCCTAATTCCTAATTGTGATGTTCCTACCTGAACTAAAAAAAATTAATGTTTCTTTATTTTTTTAGGAGAGACAGAGCGATAACAGAAGCAGGGGAGGGGCAGAGAGAAGGGAGACACAGAACCCATGCAGGCTCCAGCTCCAAGCTGTCAGCACAGAGCCTGATGCGGGCTCAGACCAACTAATCATGAGATCATGACCTGAGCGGTCGGATACTTAACCAACTGAGTCACACAGGTGGCCCCGTATCTGAATTTTTAAATTGACAACATAGATATGCAGAAAAACCACAATATAAATTATTTACATCACATTTTATTCCAGGGGCCCTCAGTCGGTTGAGCATCAGGCCCTTGATTTCAGCTCAGGTCCTGATCACAGGGTCATGGGATGCTCACCAGCAACCAGAGCCAGCTTCTGTGGCTCTGAGCATGCAAGGTGCGCACCAGGACCCCAGCATCTGACCCTCACCGCTGTGCACATGCTCATAGTGAGCTCCCGCAACTGCAGAGGAATGCCAACCTTGAAGCCCTCCCTCACAACTGTTTGTAGGCCTGCAACTGGCCCTAACTCCTGTCACTCACCTACACAGATGGGCGGGCCTGCAGCTAGCCCAGCAGCCAGGCAACCCCTTGCTGCTGTCATCAGCCTCTACTATGGGGCTCTCACCCATGATGAGCCTCTAAACTTGTGCAAGGACACATCGACAGTTACGACCCCCTGCAGCTGCAGGTGCACCCCTATTTTCCCTGCCCCCCAGCCCTTGCCACTACGTGTATGTCTGCAGCCAGCCCCTGCCACTCTGTTGGCCCCTGCAGTTAAGCATGTAAACATCAATAGCACTGGCCGCCATTGCTTTCTGCCCTAGACCTGGGCCTCTGGACCTGGAAGTGCCCCTGGGTACCCCAACAGTCCTAGCAGCCGCTGGAGACGCTGCGCGGCTCTCCCCGAGAATCCTGCAGTTGTCAGTACATGAGCGGCCGCAGCCCCGGCGAGCAGGTCACTCACTACCCTGCTTGCCGGGACCTGGAGCTGCCATAGACCCCTGCACGTGGCGCTCCACGTAAGATCCCGAGGGTTACAGCACAACCAGCATGCACTCCCCTCAGGGAAAGGTCTTTCCAAAGCCAGCCCACTAATTCTGGAAGGGGTACCTGTGCTTTTACACTGGTTAAAGTAACTACCTAGTCCAACTGAGAATATCCCACTACTACAACACGGCGGTAATTAATCACTTCTAGTATAAAGGTGAAAGGGCAGAAGTGTTATAAAGTAATTATAGCTATAATAATTTCTTAATGAATACACAATATTGAAAGACGTAAATTGCGGTATCAAAAATATAAATTTAAGGGAGTTGTAGAAGAGGAGAGTTTTTCTATGGGATTGAAATTGTTATCAGCTTAAAAGAGATTGTTATTACTATAAGATGTTTTATGTAAGTCACAGGGTAATCACAAAGCAAAAACTTATAGGAGAAACACACAAGATAAAAAAAAAACGCAAAACATACTGGATGGGGGCCTGGGTGGCTCAGGTGATTAAGCATCAGACTTCGGCTCAGGTCATGATCTGGCCAGTTCCCACGTTCGAGCCCTGCGTCAGACTCTATGCTGACAGTTCAGAGCCTGGAGCCTGTTTCAGATTCTGTGTCTTTGCCCCTCTGCTGCTTGCACTCTGTCTTTCTCTCTCTCTCTCAAAAATAAATAAACATTAAAAAAAAATCCTGGAATAGAAAACCATCAATTCACAAAGACAGCAAGGGGGGGGGGGAACAACCATTTCAATTTTGAAAATGGCATTAGTAAGTCTTTACCTATTAATAATCATTTTAGAAGTAAAAGAAGTAAATTATGCAATCAAAGGCATAGATAAGATGAATAGATTAAAAACTATTTGCTAGGGGCGCCAGGGTGGCTCAGTCGGATAAACGACCGGCTTCAGCTCAGGTCATGACTTCGAGGTTTGTGGATTTGAACCCCCCGTCGGGCTCTGTGCTGACAGCTAGCTCAGAGCCTGGAGCCTGCTTCAGATTCTGTGTGTGTGTGTGTCTCTCTCTGACCCTCCCCATCTTGCACTGTCTCTCTCAAAAATAAATAAAAACATAAAAAATTATTTGCTGCTTACAAGGGACTTAAAGCTCAACGTGAAGAGATGAAAACAGTAACCCGTACAAATGGAAACCAAACAGACCAGTGGTGGCTCTACTTATATTAGAAAAAAGACTTTATTAAGTAAAAGAAAAAACAAACAAACAGTAACAAGAGAAAGGGAAGATCATTATATAATGACAAATAGGTCAATTCATCAAGAGGGTATAACAATTATATATATACACTACCTTAGAAGACTAAGTATATTAAGCAAATACTAACAGATCTAAAGACAGAATAGACAATAGAATAATTATAGGGACTTTTATACACTTTCAATAATAGAAAGATCATCCAGACAGAGAATCAATAAGGAAACATTGGGCTTGAAATAAATTTTAGACCAAATGAACCTAACAGACATATACAGAACAGCATCAGAATACACATTTTTTCCCCTCAAATGTGCACAGAACATTCTCCAGGAGAGATCATATGATAGAGAAAAAAAAAAAGTCATAGCAAATTTAAGAAGATTGAGGGGCACCTGAGTGGCTCAGTTGGTTAAGCGTCCGATTTCAGCTCAGGTCATGATCTCACGGTTTGTGGGTTCGAGCCCCGCATCGGGTCTGTGCTGACAGCTCAGAGCCTGGAGCCTGCTTCTGATTTTATGTGTCCGTCTCTCTCTGCCCTTCCCCTGTTCATGATCTGTCTCTCTGTCTCTCAAAAATAAATGTTAAAAATAATTTTAAAAATCTACAGAAAAGATATATATTATTAAAGAATAATTTAAGTATAAAGAATTATAAAGGATTTGAAACACCAGACTTAATTCTGACCCACAAATTAGTTAGGGAGATAGTCTTGGGAAGTTCTATTTATTTGTTCTAAAGCAAGAGTGTTTTTATATTTTGTATTTTGTAAACCTGAACCCCATTTTATACTGCTTGACAGCCTATACTAAAGTAGATTCTCTTATATAAAATATGTTACATCTGTGTTACATATGTAAGTACTTGTTTTTTAGGGAATAATAAAGCAAGGGATTAAAAAGTACTTTAAAAAACAATTATGAGGATATTCCTTCCTTTGAATTTGTGTGCAACATATTTCTATTTTTTTAAGTTTTATTTATTTATTCATTTTGAGAGAGAGAAAGACCATACATGAGTAAGGGAGGGGCAGAAAGAGAGGGAGAGATCAGATTCCAAGTAGGCTCCATGCTGTCACTGCAGAGCCAGAGGTGGGGTCCAGAGTGCAATAGGCCAAAATGCAAACATCTTTTCTAGTTTCTTGTGTAATATTAGATTGTTTATTTCGGATCTTTTTTTTTTTTTTCTTAATGTAGACATCTATCACTACGAACTTTCCTCTTTGAACTGCTTATGCTGCATCCCCTGAGTTTTGGTATGCTCCACTGACTGAGCCACCCAGGCCCCCCTCCATATATTTTTTATATGTGAGAAGAAATAATTTGTATTCCTTCCTTAAATAACTTATTATTTTTATTCTTTTTGTCCTATTATCCTTATTCTTTTTCTCTAGCTAACGCAATGTTTGCTAGTAATGTTACCAAAATATTCCTATACTATTAGACAGAAGTAGCATTTTCTGGAGCTGAAAAATGTCACTGAAGTTGAACGGAGAGGGAGGAGGACAGGAGCTGGGACAGAATGACTTCCTGGGGCAGACCAGCCCTGCTTAGCATCTGTCCGCTGCTCTGAGCCGGACTTGCACGCTCTAAAGTGGAGGGAGTGGTATGTGGTGGAAAGGGATCAAGTACCTGAGGGGAGCCTGCTGGGCTCAGTCAGAAGAGTGCCCCACATTGAGTGTAGGGATTACTGAAATAAAAACAAACAAACAAACAAAATCAGGTGCCTGGACTGGCATTTTCTCTTCCCTCTCTTGCTCATTTCTTTTAATGATGATTTCAGTCACTCTTAATGCAACTTTAGCAATTGTATATGGTGTGCTTACAAATAAGAGTAAGTCACAAAACTCAAAAAATGAACTCTAAATTATTAGATATTTTTGTAACCCGAAGGCTATAACTGTGTTCTTTATGTTTTGTTGTATTTGAAATGTTAGTGAAGGAAAAAAAACACCTGCTTTAAAAATATAGAAAGAAAAATAAACCAAAAATACATATTAAGAAGATATGTTTTTGAGAAAACCCAAAATTTGCAATTATTTTTTAATTTTTTAAAATATTTATTTATTTTTCAGAGAGAGTGAGAGACAGAGCATGAGCAGAGGAGGGACAGAGAGAGCGGGAGACACAGAATCTGAAGCAGGCTCCAGACTCTGAGCTGTCAGCCCAGAACCCAATGCGGGGCTCGAACTCACAGACTGTGAGATCTTGACCTGAGCTGAAGTAAGCTGCTTAACCGACTGAGCCACCCAGGCACCCCTAAAATTCGCAAACTTGAATAAAGATTTGGAGGGACACCTGGGTGGCTGAGTTGGATAAGTGTCTGACTCTTGATTTCAGCTCAGGTCATGATCTCATGGTTCATGAGATTGAGGCCTGTGTTGGGCTCTGTGGTGACAGTGCAAGACCTGCTTGGGACTCTCTGTCTCTCTGTCTCTGTCTCTCTCTCCCTCTCTCTCTCTCTCAGTCCCTTCCCTGCTCCTGCTCTCTCCCTCTGTCTTACAAAATAAATAAATAAACTGTAAAAAATTGGGTATTTATGCAATGACTCGCTCAAGCACAATTGGAAGGAGAAGCTTGGCGACTCAGAGAGAGCTTCAGACTCGACTTTAAGTTTATATCTATTGGCATTTTCAGAGTGCACGGTGAGTGAGCTCTTCTTTCCGTGCCTAAAGGCAGAACCTGCTGAAACACAGCTAGAAGAGACTTGAACATAGGCCACTTTATAAAGGTCATATTGAAAATTATGGGCCTAGTGTGTTAAGCATATCCTCCTAATGTTTCCCCAAGTTAGATAAATCTACACACTTAATTACAGTCAGTGCTGGACAAACACAGGCCTGTCCAGCTACATCAGCAAAATTACCAGCATGGAATAGAGGAGTGGAACATCAGCTTCCTTGTGGTCCTTCCACAACCCAGATGATACCTTTGAAGAGGAAGCCGGAAGGACATCTCCTTCCTAACTCACTGCCTAAGTTGTTTTTCTTCCTTACATGGGGAGTTGTGACTGGTGGGACAAGATACATGGAATTAAAAGACATCTTCTCAGGATGAGGAGAATATAGAGCACACCCCCTCCTTCCCAACAACTCTTATTGGAATATAGAATCCTAGAAAAAGGGAAAGAGCAGCTGTTACATATCTCTTGGATATAAGAAAAGGATACAAGGACCTACTACTTATAATAGGAAAATAAAAACTAAAAAGATACCAAAGATGATGGGGTTTCAAAAACTCAGAAGGAAGAAGCATTCATTTATATTTTGATTCATTTGCCTTTCTACATTGGGTCAGAATGAGAAATAGACATATATATTAATTTTCAAAAACGTCACCACTTCTGTTTATTTGTAAAAAAAAAAAAGGTTCATTAAAATCAGCTAAAGTAGATCTAAAAATTATGATTCAAGGCCAATGTGTCCCAGAGTTATGGCAAACAGAACACAGATACATATGGATACTAAAAATTGTGAATAAATTATGCAGATTGATACATAAGTACTCTTCTTTTCAAATACATGTTGTTAAATAAATCCTTTGAAAGCATTACAGAAGTAATAGTACCTATTTTATCGATGATCTTTTACTAAATGGAAAACTTCCAATAAAGTAGTTTCATTCAATAGAGTCATTTATTTGACTTTTTAAAACTATCCTCAGATTCACATAAACATTATAAAACTCTACTATCACTGGTGACTCTCTTATAGTCATCAGTACCCTCTAGGGTATTAAACCCAAGGGATATTTTCAACTTTCTATCCCTTTGTGCCTCAGTAGCATTTAACATTGTTGACTCTTCCGGCTTATTAAAAAACTCTTTCCTTGGCAATTTGACACCATTTTTCCCCCTGTTTCTTCCTACCAGGCTGATCATTTCTCTTGAGCCTCCATTGTTATCCCATCCTGTTCTCCAGTGCCATTCCCTGTTAGTGTTGTTCAGCCTTTTGTTACCATGCATTCTTCCTCGGGATAAACTTACCGTCCTCATAACTTTATTTGTCCTCTGTACCTTTGATTTCTTGTCAAAGTTCACGCTTGTATATCGACCTGTGTAACTGAAATATTGTTTGTAAATTCCAAAATAATCTCAGATCCAACAAATCAAAAATTAAGCTCCTCATATTCCACACCAACCTGCTTTTCTTCTACAAGTTTTTATCAGCAGATGTCCACTCTCTCCCCTCAGTTGCATAAGTCACAAATATGGAAGTCACTCTTGATACCCGCTCTGCATTATCTATGGTATGAAATTAATCAGGAAGGCTTTAGAAGATCTTACCCCCACCAAAAAAAAAAAAAAGAGTGTGTAATTAAAAGTAGTTGTAAAAAGAGTAAGTAAAAATAAGGGTAGAAACATAAAATGTTGCTGGTAAAATGACAATGGAAGTTGATGAGAACCACAAAGATCTTCCCTGGTCATTACTCAATTCTTGTATACTTATTTGTAATAAAAGATTGACAGAATCAAACATATGTAGGTCTCTAAAAGAGAATATCCCCCCACTATCTTTGAGATTTCCCTGGAAAAGTAACACAGTGCTTATTGGGTTGAGCCTTTAAAAAGAGATATTGTTTCTCTTAATGTCAATGGATAGGTCTGTTTTGAATCATCATTATCAAAAATACCTTTGGACACTAGCATTCAGAATGTCCTTCTCACTTCAGCCTTTCCTCAAACAAGGTGGGTGTACCAGATCTGGAAACAATTTAAAAGGTGTTAGCTTGTTTGTGTTCTTTTCCAGAGAACATGCTTCTGGAAAAGATATTCTCTACTCATTGTGAGCTCCGGGATAATGCATATGGGAGAACTATCTTGGTACTTACAGAATTAGCTGGGCAAGCCTTGTTACTGCTGTAAGAGATTTTTAATTATATAGTTTATTTCAGTAATTGCTTTATTTTATAGCACACTTACTTTGTGTACATGGCAACTGTTGTTCCTTTAATTATAAGGTTGAGTATCATATAATTACGGAGTAAACACACAGTTATTTCTGGTGTCGGTGCCAGTGTTTAGGTAACTTGGTGTTTGTACAAAAGAACCAAATGGTGCTGGGAAGCCTTTCATTTGATTCCCCCATAAATAGAACCCAGTGCAAAATCTGATTATGTATTATATTATTTTTCCTTTTACATCATTTTCAAGTACCAGACCAAAGTACACCTTTATGAAATAAGTTACATTACAATGAGAACTAACATCATAGGCTTTTTAAAATGTTGTCTTGAAACTTACTTTCATAAGTATAAAGGAAATCACTTATTATGGTACCTTTAATTTAATGCTTTCCAATTTCAAGTTTTATTTTTTGTCATTGCTATCAATTCTTAGCTTAAACCTAAAACAGCCATCTGAAAATTAGAAAAAAACCAAGTAACAATTCAGAGTATATTCAAATACTTATAAGTCACAAACTGAAACAACAAAAACAAAAACAATGGGCACTTTTATTTCAGTTTCATTACCCATTACCATAATTATTAAGTATATTTTTACTTTGTGATTTCTATGAGATATAAATTGTCAGTTTTACATCAATTTCTATACTGACCTAGATCTTGAAAGGTTTTAAAAAGTGTTATATTTTGAGGGCAACTGGGTGGCTCAATTGGTTAAACATCTGACTCTTGATTTTAGCTTAGTTCATGATCTCACAGTTCGTGAATCTGAGCCATGCATTGGGCTCCACACTGATGGTGTGGAGCTTACTTTGGATTCTCTGTCTCTCTCTCTCTCTCTCTCTGCCCCTCCTCTACTCTCTCTCTCTCAAAATAAATAAACATTAAAAAATGATATGTTTTTTACTTTAGCTTATCTTCATTAATCATGTCTAATAAATAAATATGGTTGATTAATCAATTCATTCTATCAACATTAATTTGATGCTTACTGTGTCCCAGGAACTGAATATATTACATTCCCTGCGCCCACTATCTAATAGGAGAGGTAAACAAGCAAACCAATAATGAAAATTTGTGTTAAAATTTCCCCAATATGGCTCTAGAAATGGCTGAGATGTGGTAAAGAAAGGAGAGTCATCACTTACAATGAGGGCAAACAAGTTTGGAGACCAGGAGGGGAAGAAATTGGACCTTGAAAGCTGCAAAGTTGTCCTCTACACAGTCAAGATGAATTTCCAAAGTGATATCAAAAAGTACAATAATGACCACTACTGGTTAAGGCTTGATAGGAAAGAATAGTGGTTCTATTTGTAGAAGGTTAAATATATTCATGAGTCTATTAAGCCAAAGATTCTAATATAACAGTTTAGAGTTTACTAATAATAAGATTAATTGATGGCAAGGAGAACTACAAATAAGATTTTCTATTGTCCCCAAACTACAACCCAAATAGAAGTAAAATGATTTTAGGATGCCTGGGTGACTTGGTCAGTTGGGCGTCCATCTTTGGCTCAGGTCATGATCTTATGGTTCATGGGTTCAAGCTCTGTGTTGGGCTCAGTGCTGACAGCTCAGAGCCCGGAGCCTACTTAGAATTCCGTGTCTCCTTCTCTCTCTGCCCCTCTCCCACTCATGCTCTGCCTCTCTCTCTCTCAAAAATAAATAAACATTAAACATTTTTAAAAAAGCAAAATGATTTTGCTCAGAATTGGCAATTAAAGGATGCGAGTACATGGAGATCCTGAGAGAGCTTCCTGCTATAGGACAGAGCACAGAGACCCCACCCCAGCGGAATAGAGTCTGAGCATGTATATGAAGCTACTGCTCCCACATGAAGGGAGAAGAGCCGTCTCTGTAGCTCAGCTAGTGCACATAGTACCACAGACCAAGTTCACTGCTGATTTAGTATGGGTAAAGAGGCACACTGTATCTTGAGAATGATATAATTGCTCGGCAGTGAAATGCATCGCTTCATCTCCAATATGAATGAGAATAGGAAACATACCCTGCATATAGGATATGTCCACAAGTACATTCCCAAGCGAGCTGAAAAAACTCAGTTAAAAAATATATATATAGTGTCCACAGTTTACTGGAATGTGTTTCCTCTTTGGCTTCTAGGTTCATAGTGAATCGGAGCCCGCTGATGATTCTGAAATTCAGCTCCTTGGACTACTCCTTTGTAGCTCTTTTCATTATTCCTTTTAAGCTATACTTAAAATATCAAGATCCTCCGATGTAGATTTGGAGTTAATCTGATTAACTGAAGTTAATCTACTGAAGCAAGGTCAGAAGAAATGCTTTAAGGACTTTTTGAAGCACGCCCTCACATGTGGCATGGTCGGAGGGTTCCTGGGAAACCGTGCTGTGGAATGCTCCTCTCGATGCTGAGTAAGCCTTGATACCAGGAGATGAGATTGTAAGCAAAAGCCTCTGTTCAAAAGATCTTGTTAGCTGCACACTAGAAGGGCTTTGTCTTCACCCAACATCGTGAAAACGCTCCGAGACTTTTTCAGATAAAACGATTTCAGGTAAAACTAACCATACCTCCTCACATAAAAGTCTATAAGTTTCTAAGACCTTTCATGTCTTAATATTATAAACATCAGTTACTTCTAAAGTTACAAGGAATAGTTTTGCTTATGTAAACCACAAAACCACAGTAGAAAATGAGCTGGGAGGTGGTGAAGAATAAAAAAGTAAGTTAACTTGTTAATAAGAGAAAACGATATAAATGTGCTTCTACTTATCCACATTTCAAAACTAAGAACATGCCTCACTAAGTGGACATATCAGTTTAAAATCCACTTTATGGTCAATGGGGAAATATTGCAAAATGAAGAGAAAGGAAGAAGAGAGAGAACAGATAACTCAGAAATTTCTTCAGTAAATATTTTAACTGCAAATCAATCTGCTCTTTTCCTGACTTCCTGTGTATTAGAAATGTGTGCTGGAAATAAGGTACAGACTTTAAAGATCTGATATAAAAACGGCAATTTATATACTTATATTTAAAAACAAAGTTGATTTTCTGTGACATCTTCTAAATAATTGAACAGGATTGAGGTTATGACTTAGTTCTGACAAGTTTGCTTCAGTAGAATCACTATACATTTTCTAAAATCTCTTTCTATATAAGACTTTATTTATAATTCTTTAAGGAGTCTTTTAAAAGACTACCAGAATGCCTGTCAGAACTGGACGTTACATAAAGAACCAGCACCTATTAATTTTTTAGTAGCATTTGCTTAATTTTGTTTTCAAAGCAAAAATTCGTGTTTGTATAATTTTGATAATACCTTGATAACCAAATGCACAAATACATATGTGTGCACGAGCACACACACTATCAGAAAACACCCTGTCAAAAATAAATGGGCTAAGCATGGCTCACAAATCTCTGATTGCCTTTTCCATTTGTCCAAGTGCCTCCTCTGAAAAGCAGAGCCACAACGGCCTGCATTTCATCACTGGCCAAGAATTTGTTTGGCTCTGACCTGGCTCTGAGGCAGACCTAAAATCAGGTCCATTACACTTGCCTAATGGTTAATTATACATTCTCATATTGTGGTTGGCTTCTCGTTTGTGCTAGCTACCACAGTATTTAATTTTAAGAACAATTGGTAACCACATGTTTTGCATGATAGGGGGAATCTAAATAAGGTTTCCACAATATATTTCGTGCATATGAATTCAGTGTCCTTAAACACAGTATTTGGTTTCTGACGTAGGGGAATCTGGAGACCAGGGATCTCTAGGGAACTGTCAACACCCTTCAGATTTTTTTTCATATGTTTTCTGGGTTACCAACATTAGCTCTTAGTAACAACACGATGTGAAGAAGACTCCTGAAAGTTATACCTTAATCATTTTTTATTAATCCATGCCAAATCTCATAGATATTCATTTTCTGAGTGCATAAATGGATGCTCAATAATATTTTCTCTTGAAGAATGAAATTTGTAAAGATTCCTAGAATTGGGCAATCATAAAAGTTTTTGGTTTTAACCAGAGAAAACGAATAGGCTTCCTTTGGCTTCCCTCGAAGTCTTTTAGTTCTTCTGATTATATCAGAGAGGAAGTCTCCATTAGGGGCTTTTAGCACCTTTCTTTAATTTGCTAACCCTTTTCTTAACAAAGAGCTTGCATATCCAGCCCTGGGCCATTCACAGAACTATAGCAGCTGAGAGAATGTGAAGCTTGTGGGGCTGGGCCGCCCAGAGGAGCATCAATCAACTGAGCGCATGTCATGTTGATAATAAATACTGAAAACTGGGAATCCTGAGTCTACAAACCCAGAGGGTGTCCTGTATTTCACTCAGGCGTTGGGGTAGCACTGTCCCTTTCATCTGGATTTCCTGACAGGCTCCTCAAACAGGATCTTATTCCCGTAATATCGTATGAAGCTCACAACAGGCAAATATTCTCATTTCCCAGACATATTCCCACGGGTACATTCACGTTCTTTAGAGAATATCAGACCTTGCAGCTCTGCCAACTCACCTGGACGCATCCGTTTCTCTGCGTGACGGCGGAGGTGTAGGAGAGGTAATAAAGCAGTGCCTGATGAACAGGGCTTTCCTTCTCTCCACGTCTTCTGCAGTCATAAACTTTGTCTTTCAGACTGTCCCAGACAACACATGGAATTTTCCTGAGACCCCAGGATTTCTTAGGTAGAGGAAAAAGGTCAGAGTATCTTTCGCTTGGTGAGGAAACCTCACTAGTTTTACAATGTATGAAGCTACACTTGTCAAGGAAATTCCTTGGTAAATATTCATTGAATCTTTAGTAGAGCTAGCTGGCGCTGGGAGCCGACAACAGCAAATTAGATTAAAATTATTTCCTGCCATCAAGTAAGTCAGTCTAGTGAGTGTAAGAGAAACTAGTGTATCGCCAGCATCTAGAACAATGGCTACCTCATCATTTCTCATCATACATGTCAATAAATAATTTTACAGCTTGACAAGATTAAGATACAAATACAGATGGGAAAAGGCGCAGAAATATGAAAAATAACACAATTTCACTGAAGGGAACTGAGGCTTCAAAATGTTGAGTAACATGTACACGTATACAGCTAAGTGCCAGAACTAGCATATAATGCCCATTTCTAGAGCTAATCCCTTTTGTCACTCTATGAGGGTATCGTGGGTTAATGTGCAACACTTAATTAGGCTGCCTTGTCCAGCTTAGAGCTCCCGGGCCTGCCAGCCCCTCGGTGGGGGCTGCTGAGATTTTTTAATTTATTGAGCAGGCCTGACTCAGGCTAGTGCCTCTATGTCTTTTAACTGCATCTGGGGTATGGTGTTTACCATGCACCTCTCTGCATTGGTGAGACAGTACCCTGCCCCATTTTTCATATCCTGAACATCCTGACACCTGGAAAGCTCCTGAGAGAAGAGGAGGACAAGGAAGAAGGAAAGTAAGAGTTCCAAGAAACATCATCGGCCTTGTGCTTATCTGCTGTCTACTGTGGTTTTCTGGTTGGTATTCAGGTTTCTGGAAGCAATGATTGATTATGTGGCTGGTCAGTGGTTCACCAGCTCCTATCATCTTGAAATTCACTTATAAGTCCAGTAAAGTGTGTTTGAAACACTCATTGGAGGGATAGAGACAACCAAAACCATAGTTTTAATACATTTGTGAACTTTGGAATGATTTCAGAGTTCTAGGCAGTTTGCAAATATAGTACGAAGTTCTAATATATCCCCCATCCAGCTTCCTTAATGTTAACATTTTATATAACCATGGAAGGCTTATTAAAAGTAAAAACTGTGCTTGTGTTCAGGACTTTAAACACTTTATTGAGAGTCATAAAAGATTCATGAATAACTGGAGATAAATTCCATATTCTTGTTTGGAAAACTTAACATTATGATGATACCAGTTCTTTTAAAATTAATGAATATATTTAATATAATTCCTATGAAATGCAAGTAGGATTTCCTTTAGAACTTGACATAATAATTTTGCTTTATTTTAGAAAAGAAGAGTAATAAGAAATTTATCCTACTGGATACTAAAATATGTTATTTACTTAAAATGATGTGGTATTAATGTAATAAAGAGATAAAATGAATGAATGAAAGAGAAACCTCAAAAACAGATCTAAGGTAAACACAAAAATATGGTAAATGTTACAGATTGAATCAGTAGAAAAGGATGGATTATTTCATAAACATTTTGGTTCATATGGCTACAGAGTGATTTTGAGAACCACGTGAATTCCTAATAAAGATTGTTAAACAGAATAAGAATATTACATTATATATATGCATATAATTTTAGTGAGAAAAGTTGTCAAAAAGTCATAATGAAAGCAGAAATCATAAGCTTGGATATCAATTCAGTTACATACATTTTTAATACATTTTCATAAGGAAAAGTAAAGAAAAATTATATTCTGAAGGTGATAGAGCATATCATTCCAAAATTTGTCACTATGGCATAAGGATTATTTTACACTAAAGTCACTTAAAAAAAAAAAAGCAAACAGCAAATACAAGCCAAGCATTTCATGTCCCCTTTTCTTCTGAAAACAGGAGATAAAAATTCCCATGTGAAATATGTCCTTCCTTTACCAGGAGAAAAGAAATGTTCTTCAATGAGGAATCAAAGCTGAGAGAATTCTGTACAAATAGACCTTGTTAAAATAAGTTTTATCTTCCTTTGGCCTCTCCATCTATTTTGCTTTCTTTTTTGCAATTGCCTTATTTTGTTCAACCTCGTATAAAAGCATTTAGGTTTTGCCACTTCTTTGAGCCTCTTTCCTTAGGAGATCTCCTGCGTCATGTAGAACTTATATAAACTCGTATACTTTTCTCTTATTAATCCATCTTATGCCAGTTTAATTCTCAGGCTCAACTGAAAAACTCTAAAGAGGGAAGAGAAAATATTTTGCCTCCCCTACATTCCAAACACATTTTCATATGGAAAACTTATAAATTTAAAAATAGACTTAAAACCCAAACACAGAAAAGATTACTATCCCTAAATTATAAAGAACACTTAAAATAATGACAAAACATGAAGCTTCCATTTAGAATAAAAAACAAACATGAACAAGAACTATGCAGGAGAAGATAGGAAAAGAGTCATACACACATTAAATACATACTGACTCAGACAAGCAGTTTTCCAAAAGACATGATATATCGTTTAGGGAATTAGAAAGATTTAATTCAAAAAATGACTACAGCCAGTGTTAACTCCAAACAAGTAGTTTTGGAATGTTAATTCATAGAATCCATAGAGCCATTCTATGAGTTATTTTGGCGATATATCTCCAAAACCTTGAAAATTCTGTGATTCCTTTTAAGGAATGCATCCTTAGGAAACAGTAAAACATTAGAATAAAGATTTAACCACAAATGTAACTGTAGTTGTATGACTTAATAAACTTAGAACTAATATGAAGGCCCTGCAATAGAGTGATCAAGAAAATTTTGTTTCATTTATATGCTGACATACTAGAGATTAATAAAAATAATTTTGAAAAAATGTATTTATTGATTTGGGAAATGTTCACTATTTATAGTGAGGTAAGAAAAATACTGTAAACCATAGCTGCATAAAATACATAAGTGCATAAAATATCTAGAAATATACACATCAATATGTACTTTTAGTAATAGTGACTTAATCTTTTGATGCTATTAATGATAGCATTTTTATCTATGTATTTGTTATGCTTCTTAGTGTTTAAATTAAAAACAGAATAAATCATAGAAATTGTCTCTATGTTAATCAGGTAAATTAGATAGACAAATGCCACATGAGTTTAGTTTGTACTAAAAATTGCTACCAGTGGTTACTGAGCAATCATTTTTGTAAGCAATACTATGAAAAGGTTCTAAAAATTTACAGGAAATGAGAATGTGTTCCATCATTAATATCATTTGAGTTAAGTTAAAAAGTCAGATAAGGCTCTAAGGTCACATGGAGTCTTTAATGGAGCATATGTTTGATTCAATAGAAATGTTATAGCCAAAACATTTGCATCAATGAACTACACATGAATTAAAGATAAGTGAATCAAAAGCCTTAATGTACTGATTTGGAGTCACAAAATCTGTATAATTGTTAAATGTTTCATTAATTTACCAAATGGTTCCTACTTCATGTCTTTTTCTATTTGCAAATTAGAGATAGTACAAAATACATTTGCTCTGTGCACCATACAAAATGTTAAGCTAATACTTAGAAAACACTTAGAGTTCTTTTAAAGAATGCAAAATGTATATCAATAGAAAGAATATTATGTCTTTGAAAGAAAGGTTTATGACTACAAATAATTTTTGAAACAATATTAAGCTTTAATGTACCTGTTCTTATAATACTAATAATGATACAAATTATATAGCATTGCATACTTTAAAATGTTTTAAAATGTGATTTCATTGAAATTCACATCAATTCTGAAATAGCTAAGCAAACTTTATAAGCCTACATGTGGAAAATCGAAGCCTAGGGAGGTTAAGATGTGAGAGATAATTGTCTGCTAGCAGACAAGAGTGGTCAGTTATTGGTGTCTGTCTTTAAAGAATCGTGACAAATCTTCACAAAGAGATAGCCAGGCTTGTGAAGAAGTCTTGAAATTATTCCGTACAAACCCTAGTAGAGAGAACTGAAGAAGTCTAGGTTGGTGGAGAGACAGTGCTCAATATAATGAGAGCTGAGTTCAAATATCAAATGTCTCTTTGGATGACGGGGAATCTCAGATTTATTTTTGTTTGGTTTTGAACCAATGGCCACCTAGGTTTGCAACCTGGTTCTGCTCTTTAATAACTATGAGATCTTAGAAGGCTTGGATTCCTCATATTTAAAATAAAAGCAAAGGTTTTGATACTTACCTTCATTTTTGTGTATAAAATGTGGATTTGCTCCTGAACCTGAGGAAGAAATGTAGTAGTTTGCTCATTAAGATTATAGAATGCTTTGAAACAACAGACAATTTACTAAAATCAAATTCACCAATGATAATATCAGACTAATATTTTTAAAAATGATTGAAGGCATTGGGATAGTGTCTGCCTTATAGTAGATATTTAGAAAAATGGAGCTAACATTAAACTCATTTTGTGTCTTTTTTTAAAAAATGTTTTTTTATTTATTTTAAGAGAGAGAGTGTGTGCACACAAAGGTGCATGTGAGTGGAGGAGGGGCAGAGAGAAAGAGACAGGGAGAGAGATTCCCAAGCAGGCTTCACAATGTTAGCACAGAGCCCAATGTAGGGCTTTATCTCACAAACCCATGAGATCATGACCTCAGCTGAAATCAAGAGTTGGATGATCAATTGACGGAGCCATGCAGAAGTTCCACATTTTGGGTCTTTTGATGTCCTATGCAGCTACCATGTGTGGACTGCTGAATATGATTTTGATAAATTGGACTTCCCATGGCTGTTTTTCAGGTTGAGTGTGGAACACATTAATTCTTATATGACTGACCATCTTATGAGTTACTGAGTTTGAGACCAAAAATGAATGAAGTGCTCTGGGAAATTTAGAATTGCACTTTTATCTCCAACTAGTCACAGCTATTTTCCTCCATATTGTTTTGGGAAACATCTTTTTCCCTTTGTGGATTTGGTAACTAGTGTTACTCTTCATATTTAAGCATTCTCAATGGTTAAGGTTGATATATAATCTGGAAATGGGGCTGAAATCTTTGAAAGTTCCAAGAACTGGTGAGGACTCACCAGGAGCTCATATATGACTCAGTAGAATTTACCAGCAAATCCAGTTTCACACAATCTAACCCTAGGCATCACTAAGACTCTGACTTCCCAAAGGTAAACTCAAGATCTTTCGAAACCACCAGAAGACCACTAACCTAATGGTTACACTCACAGCCTCTAGAATGAAACAATTTTGGTTCTATACTTCCTGTAATGTGTACTGGCTATGTGATCTTGTGCAAATATTAAGCCTTTCAGTGTCCCAGTTACTCAATTAGTAAAGTAGGGACTTTTAATAGTTATCTGTCTCAAATTCCTGTTATTGGAAAGACATGAATGATGGTCAGGATGACCTCAGAAATTTTAGTTATTAATATTTGCCAAACTGGCTACAATAATACATTGTGAGAAGATGTACCTTAGAAACTCTTAGGGCATACATTTTGAGAATCTCTTTCAGGCTTTTCTTCATTGAGGTTTCAAGCCTTCTGAGATTCAGGGTGGTTTTGAATACCTTTTGTATGATGAGTAGAAATTCTACTGAGCCTTCTAAGACAGCTTGTTCAGGTTTAGTTAATATTGAATTGATCTTTGATCCTTAGATTTGTATATTATACTTGGAAAATGCTAGGAAAATAAAAGGAAAGAACCACCTTAAGGAGAGGCAGTAGAATTTAATAATTAAGCCATTATACCTGAGCAGTAATATTAAGAGCGAATAGGGAAGATACTGGAAGAAAGAAAGGAGCAAAAATAGAGCAAATACCTGACTCAGTGACTGAGGTAAAGTTCTCAATTCTTGGAGTTATTTTAGCTGAAAAGGCTAGAGTCTAGGAGGTCTATGAATTAGGTTCCTTGGGGAAAGGGATATGAGTAAAAGAACAGACAGAAGAAAAACTTACAGCTGCTAATGATTACATAAGCTGGACTGCGTATATGACTGTTCCAGCTTATGTTTATCAGATATCAGAGAAACATGACAAATAGTGGTAACAAATACATGAAGAGAGATAAAACAGGTGTCAAGAGCCCTTTGAAATGTTTCTTTAAAAGTAGATTGAATCATTCTTTATTTAATACATCAATTAGTTATTGGGAATTCAAAGTATTTTTCCTAAAAATACTGTTTTAAACTATAGTTAGTTTCATAAGAACTACTAAGTATCTATAGCACAAAATATAACTGTGGAGTACTATTGAAAGTGTCAGGTTCTACCACTATGCACAATGCTTGTATAGCATAAAAATAAAGTGTAAAATATAGTTTTATTTTATAAAAAATATAAATTAAAGCATGTATAATATACAACACCAATTCCTAAATAAAGAATAAAAAAAGCCCACATGAATCATGAATCAATTTTATTCATGAATCAATCATGAATAAAAAAAGATTCCTAAAGTTTATCTGCCTGAACTCACAATGCCATAAATGTTAAGATAGGATTTGGCATCCTCACTTAAAATCACAACTGGTTAAGGATATCTGGCGTCAGTATACTGAAAACTAGTAATTGTGATCAAAATAAAAAGAAATGATAAATACAAGCATGGAATAAGAAGAGACCATATTTTATTTGT
This sequence comes from Suricata suricatta, assembly GCF_006229205.1. Lineage (NCBI taxonomy): Eukaryota > Metazoa > Chordata > Mammalia > Carnivora > Herpestidae > Suricata > Suricata suricatta. The sequence continues at coordinate 23,915,437 of NC_043714.1, forward strand.
ATATAATGCAATGGACATTGGGAAAATGCCAGAGAATAAATAGAAAATTTTCAGAAATAATGAGCTCTGAAAAGTAGATAGATTACAAATAAACATCCAAAATCTGCCTTCCTACACAATAGAAATAATCATTTGGAAAATGTTCTTTGATAGATGCATATTACATTCACAATAGTCACACATATATAACATTCCTGAAGCTAAGTACCTTTTGGAAATCCATATGAAGGAAACGATCAAATTTTATTAAGTGACATAAGATTAACCTGTATAAAATTTCTATTTTAAGAATATAAATTCCCTCAGTTAATCAACGTGATTTCATGCAATTCTAATTACAATTCTAAATAGACTTTTGAAGAGTAGGATAAGAAGTGAACAAGTAATTCAAAATCATATTTGGAGTAATTAACAGTAAAGAATAGGCTATAAATTTTTATGAATAAAAGATGAGGGAAGACATTCCATCAGATTAAAAAGACAATTCAATGGAGAAAGTCATTTAAAAATGATCCTGGAGCAAGAGGACATAGCCATACGGAAAAAATTAAACTCAACCTGTACTTCTCACTCCATGCAAAGTTTAAACTCAAGATGGATTGTAATGTACATGTAAATCATAAATATAAAATATAAATGTATACATTTTTAGGGGGGAAAAGCCATAGGAGAAAATATTTATTCAGGCAAAGTGATCATAGGTATGAAACCAAAAATTCAATTCATAAATTTAAAAATTGGTAAATTACATCTCATTAAAAACTTTGGCTCTGCAAAATACATTAATAGAATAAAATGAGAAGCCACAGACTGGGAGTAAATATTTTCTTTTTCTGAAATTTTTTTCTGTTTTTTTATTTGCTTTTGAGAGACAGAGAGAGACAGCTTGAGCAAGGGAGGGTCAGAGGGAGAGGGAGACACAGAATCTGAAGACAGGCTCTAGGCTCTGAGCTAGCTGTCAGCACAGAGCCTGATGCGGGGCTCAAACTCACGAACCACCAGGTCATGTCCTGAGCTGAAGCCAGACACTTAACTGACTGAGCCACCCAGGCACCCCGGAGGAAATATTTTAAATCACACATTAGACAAAGAATGTGTATCTTGAATCTAAAGAAAACTTAAAACTCAATGAGAAACAATATTTTTTATTTGACTCAAATATTTGAATAGGATGCTAATGGGGAATGATGTGAGGATATCAAATGAGCACAGGAGATGTTCAACACCATTAGTTATTAGGAAAATACAATTTAAACAGACAAAGCACAGCATGAAGAGATGTTTTGAGATGTTGGGACTCTTCTGTCTCCAGTCTTTCCTGATAATTACCAGAATCTATGCATGTCTAAATCTCATAGAACTGTACACCAAAAACAATACAAAACAAATAAATAAAAACCAATGAACTGCATGCTTTTTTTAAGTTTAAAGTTTTAATTATGATAAATTAATGATTGGGTGAATAAAAAAGTCACAATAAAAAATTGTGGCAAAATTTTTTTTAAATTATTTAAATAAGCTAGTCTCCAGTAGTATCTCAAAATACCCAGGAGAATCTACTATATAATAAAGATGAATTTTCAAATAAGTGGGAAAAGATGGACAGTTGAATGATATTGAGGCAACTGGTAACAAGGGGGGGCAGGTGGAGAATAGCCCATACCTAACATAAAAAGAAATCCCTTTTAAATCAACTTTTTACATTAAAAAAGAAACTACCAGAAGAAATTCTAGAAGAGTATTTTTATAATATAAGGGAGAAGGGAATTTTTTCTAAGCATGACAACGAAGGTAGAACTCAAAAAGTAAAGCTGTTAGATTTGAATATATAACTTTTAAAAATATATAAACAATGTAAACAGACAAATGATGAGCTGGAAAAAAATTGCTTCTGAAGATTTGGCAGGGACAAGAAGTAGGTTCTAAGGTGCACAGTCCATGTCATGCAATGAGCTTATGCAATGAGCCGTGGCCAGAACTAATCAAACTGAGCTGCTGCATAGACACCCTACTCCTGAAGACAGAGTGAGCACACTTAGAGTAGATAATGTGTGGACAAGCACACATACACATTTAGAATAAATCGGTTAATATATGTATATTATAGTTGCAAAGGGCCCAAGAAGACAATCTGGACACACTTAAACTCATTATCGTCTATTAGAATTTACTTCTGAAGTACAAATAATGCTTATCTTTTATTTATTTATTTATTTATTTATTTACTTATTTAAGTGTATTTATTTTGAAAGGGAGAACAACAATGTAGGGGCAGAGTGAGAGAGGGAGAGAGAAAATCCCAAATAAATTCCGTGTGGTCATTGCAGACCCCTCCCCCCCTGCCATACACACACACACAAAGGGCTCTATCTCACCAATCATGAGATCATGACTTGAGCTGAAATCAAGAGTTGGATGCTTAAGTGACTGAGCCACCCAAATGCTCCAATGCTTATCTTTTATTTAAAACAAACATATGGTGCCTGGGTGGCTCAGTTGGTTAAGCTTCTGACTTTGGCTCAGGTCATGAGCCCCTGGTTAGTGAGGTCGAGTCCCACATAGGGTTCTGGGCCGACAGCCTGGAGTCTGGAGCCTGCTTCCGACTCTGTGTGTCCCTCTCTCTCTGCCCCTCCCTTGCTCTGTCTCTTTCTTTCTCAAAAATAAGTAAGCATTAAAAAAATAAATAAAATAAATAAAACAAACTTGAATTTCATTCTCTCTTTGGCTTTTAAACTGGACAATGATGGGCAAGCATATAGCTTGCATCTGTTTGAATATCTGTAATATTAGAAGTAATAGCATCTTAATGTACCCAACCATCCTAAGCATCAATATCATATAACCATAATCTGAAAATGTGTTTGATAATGGCTTTTTTTCAGCCTCTTCTCCTGAGAGGAAAATCTCTACCTTAAATCCTAGTTTCAAATGGAGAACGTGATTTCAAACCCTTGTTTCAAATAGAGAACTCTACCTCATGTTTGACATCTTTATTCCCTATTGTCTCTCATGAGCCGGTCACCTGGCTTTCTCACCCTGCTTCTTGACTAGCAGTCTAGAGAACATGGGGCTTAAGCCCCACTTACTGATTTGCATTTTAACTCTATTTAACTTTGGTCCCAGAAATCTTGGTTTTGTTTTGAATATCACGTACTTTATTTATTTTTAAATTTTATGTCTAATATTCACATGTTTAAAGCAATCTAGAAGAAACTTGAGTACTAGCTTCTTGTTCTACTTTTACGAAAAGTGTAAGCTAGGCATGAGGGAAGAGTATTAGTATTACTAAAATTAGTATTGTCCATATTCCTTTTCTAAAGTTTATTTATTAATTTTGAGAGAGACAGAGAGAGCACAAATGGAGAGGGACAGAGAGAGAGAGGAAAAGAGAGAGAATCCCAAGCAAGCTCCACACTGTCAGCACAGACTGATGAGGGCCTCTGGCCCATGAACCGTGAAATCATATCCTGAGCTTAAGTTGAACATTTAACCAACTGACCCACCCATAGGCCCCCATAATCTTAATATAGTATGAAAAAGACACTATTTAGTGTGAAGTCTTCAGAATCTACATCAGATTGAGATTCGAGTTGCCAAATAAAGTATAAAGAAGTCAATTACACTTAAATTTCAGATAAACAATGAATAATATTTTTCTATGAATAAGTCTTAAATACTGCATGGAATATTCTTATACAAAATTATTTGATTTTAATAGAAATGAAAGTCTACCTATATTTTATTCCTGTAATTTTATTTACTAAATATGGCAATCCTAAATTAGGCACAATAACAAATTTCAATAATGAGAATATTGGATTTTAGGGTCGTTTGTTTTTTCTGAAATTTTTAAGTTTTAAACACAAAACTATAAGCATTAGAGGTCTCTACTTCCTAGACTTGTGAAAATCAGTGAGTTTATGTCTGTAAAACATTTAGCACAGTGCTTGACCCAGGGAAAACTTTCAGAAGTTAAATTATTAATGTATGAAATACTGACTATATTGAAGCTGAGGATAAATACTTCAAATAAAGGAATAAGAAATCAATATAAATTAATGGCTTCCAGGAAATGTGTAAAGTGATTGGACTTTAAAAAATGACTGTTAAAACAAACAAGCAAAAAACAACAACAAAAAATGACTGTTATTTGGATATGAGGAAAGCAAAGGAAACCTCTTCCTGGATGCAGTTTGGGAGTAGGGAGTACACGGCAAATTTATGGACCAGTCACTGGATTTGGAAAAGCCAAAGAGGAGACAGTTTTGGCAGGTTTTGTGCCATAATACTGTGAAACAAATTTGCAAGGGGAAGAAAAAGTCGGATAAAGAAACACTCTGAAAAGCAGGCAGAAGAATTTGGATTCAATATGTTAGATAGGAGGAAACCTTTTTCAATTTTTGACCAAGGAAGTAAAATGATGAGATTGGCCCCTTACAAAATTAGTCTGTCCAAAGTATGCAAGATAGATTGGAGGAGAGAGAAACTTATCAGATAGATCAGTCATGAGGCTATCATAGTAATCCAGCTATGGAGTGATAGGGACCTTGATTAGCTGGTGGCATGAGGACAGGTAAAGCAGGCAAATCTGAAAGATATGTGAAAGTAGAAATGACAGGAGCTGAGGAGGTAAAGGAAAGTCAAGGTGATATCAAGAATTCTCAAGTGTACAGCTGAAAAATGATAATGACAGTGAAAGAAATAAGAAAATGGATAAAAGTGAAAAATAAGACTAATTTTAGACAAACTTCAGTGCAGAAAAATAGGTTACTTTTCCTCTAATTACATGTGTGTTTGTATTTTTCTTTCAATAATCAACCAATGTTGCATGAACACTTGATATTTGGATAACTCTTATTTCCCGATCAGATCATCAAGTGCAGGAGACTGTCACCTGGCACGGTAGGAAATCAGTTACTGATTAAGGAAACAATCTATGTAGACCTCTGTGTGCCATAATGGATTGCCTATGCTTATAGAATTATGGTATAATGAAGTGTTCTCAAATATTAAGCATATTTATTCAACAGTTCAACAATATTTATTCAACAATTCTTTTGGTGTTTTATAAGCTTCTTCCTGGATTTATGATGTAGGATTGTATCCATTAATCACAATTACTCTATATCAATATAGAAATCCTAGATAATACCATTCTAAGGCAGAGGATTGTGTATATATATATACTACCTTTTTAGGGTTTTTTTGTATTGTTTTGTTTTACACTTGTTTTTCCCCCAATATTAAAAAAATTACATGTATTGGTAATTCTATATGGAAGGAATATTTATTTCTTCTTGTGCAAATGTAACAGCTATCAATAATTTTCAAGGAAGTTTTCCTGCCTGGAATTTTTTTCAACTATTTTATTTTCATCTCAACAAGCAGTGACATCACAAATTTATTCAAACCAACAAAAAAAACCCCAATTTTCTTTGCCAAACAAAATACTTTCAAACAAAAAAACCCCAAAATTCCTTTGCCAAATAAAGTTCTTTCTTTCTTTTCTTTCTTTCTTTCTTTCTTTCTTTCTTTCTTTCTTTCTTTCTTTCTTTCTTTCTTTCTCTCTCTCTCTCTCTCTCTTTCTTTCTTTCTTGTCTCTCCTCTAAAGAAATGAATTTGAGAGAAAAAGTTTAGGATAGTGATACCAGGGAAAGTAAGAAAAATAATCAGAGCTGAAAAAAAATCCATTACTTCCAAGCAAATATTTGGTTTTTTTAATGTATATTTTTGAGGGACAGAGAGAGAGGGAGAACACATGCACGCAGCGGGGAGAGGCCGAAAGAGGAGACAGAGTATTCTAAGGAGACTCTGTACTGAGAGCCGAGAGCCTGTGTGTGACTGGGACTCACGACCCATGAGATCATAACTAGTCAGATGCTTAACTGACTGAGCCACGCAGGTGCCCCAAATATTCTATTTTGAATTCATGACAACCTTTCTTATTTATGAAGCACATTTTTCTAGCAGATCTTTGATATATATTACAGGTTAATTTTTGCATGTTTACATGTGTCATATCAAAATAACATCCAATAAATTTACTTTTGTGAGTAGGAAAAATATGATTGTCCCCAGTTTAAGATCAAGGAAAGTAAACTTTCACTTTCATAAAAATTGCCCACATTCTCATTGCCGGTGAGGGTCCTAAACAAATCCACCTCTTCTAACTTTCCTCAGAGTAGTAATTCTTGGCAGAAAAAAAAGACAATAATCAACAAATGTGGGTGCATTCTTGTAGGAGAAGTGCAGGTGTTACTGACGCTCTTATGCCGGTATTAAATAGCCTCGCACAAATGCAACACTCCAGACTCCCAAAATCCCTGAGGATAGTTCACTTTGTTACCCAGGGATAATTTCATTCCTCCTCTCCAAGAATTCCATTCTGACAACAAAACTCATCTTAGGCTGCTTTTCAACCTCTTACAGACATTTTCTTTTAATTTTTCTTTTACAAGTTAAAGGTAAATTTGAAAGCAAAAGACATGCTTTTTTTGGAGAACAAAGTTAGTTAAAGTAATCAAATTATAAATATACCATGCTCTGGATATAAAAATTAGAGATTAACAGAACTGCTTTGAAAGCGTCAGTTTATTTAATGATGGGTTGCTTTCTACTTTGTATGCAAATTCTCAAATAAGCTACCTCATACTATTTATTCTTCAACAGATTGAGTCTGAAGATGATGAAAGTCTGTTCTGTTGTAGAGATCTTAAGAGTACATGCTTTCTTTTCTTCTTGACTTCTTCCTCCTCTTCCTCCTCCTTTTTCTTCTTCAACCTCTGTCAATATTTTATGATGATGATACAATTTGGAATACAATTTGGATTAGGCAATACTCACCAGTTACTAGTTATCTTTTAGCCACAAGTGCTATATGAATAAGTATTTTTCCTTTTTTATTATTACGTGTACTAAAGGCTTCAACTATCAGGAATATAACCATCCTGCTCCACTTTTCTAATACATATCAAGGGAAAAATCTTGGGTTGTATCCATACTACATTTTGCATTTGATACCATCTTACTGAATTTTGAAGGTTGGGGGCTGGGTGAGGAGGAAGAAAACATTGTTTTGAATGGAGTATTCTGTTTTTGAATTAATGATGATCTCTGTTGCTTGTGAAGCATATTTTTCTCTAGCAGGTCTTTTGATTCTTTCCCTGACAGACTGCTGTAGAACATGTTTAATGAACATGACATAGTAGGCAGTAAGCATTCCTGACAGTTCTGAATAAATAGTCATCATACTAAAAAGGGCAATGACATTCTATTCCCTTCATCAGTAAAGGATCCTGTACACTTAATTCATTGTCTTACCATTACAACAAACTCCATTGGATGGGATGTCTGACTTGTATTTTTATTTACTCTGTCTAAAATAAATTTTCTTTATATCCTCAGGTGATCAACACCATTTAAGAATAGGCTCTTGTAAAGTCAAACAACTAAACAAGTGAGGAAGTCCAATAGTCAACTAGGTATTTTAGACAATCCAGTTAGTTCATGTAATGAAGATTATATATCTAGACAAGTGGTTCTATTGTAAACATTCATTTAGGATATTTAAATTAATTAAGGCCTCCCTTAATGTCTTCCAAAATAACACGGGTATATGGCAAAGATATAATGTGTAGTCCAAGAACATTTTGGTAACCTTGATCTACTTACAACTCAATTAATTTAAAGTCAAAATTGAGTTACATAATGTTGCACGTTGTTTCAAACTAATAAAATGTTAAAGGGCTTACATGAATTGATATCTTTCATAATGAGATGATCTTGACTAAGTTGATGTAAAAGAAGAAAATAAAAATATAGCTATAAAGTGAGCTATTAGTAACAACTCTGGAAACACAGAGTTCCTTTCTTCCATTTCAGATTACAGATGTTAGGTAGACCCAAGGTGAATTTATTTATCACTATTCAGTTAAGATGATAATTTCAAGGTAAAGAGAGGGCTGAGTACCATTTTAAAGCATCAATATGAGCTTTCAAATAGACATAGTTCAAATTGAAAGTAAGTGGAATTTTACTAATGTGCATTTGAAATATGAATATAAACAACTCACCTATAATGATACAAAAGTTCTCCACCTTCACCTCTGCCTTAATGGAAATACAACTTGCTGAAACTTTGAAATGAATCTGTATTGCAATTTTACAAAAAGAAAATGTTCAGAATAGAAAATCCTGCCAGTAGGCACAACTATATTGAATTTCTCTAGGGTCAGCATTAAAAATGATTATATTTCAAAGAATATTTAGCAACAGCTAATTGGAAAAGTCAGTTGTAGTTCAAATCTGGAACCAACTGAACCATTCAGAAACTGACAAAAATAAATAGAAACTGGTAATAATAATAATAATAATAATAGCTATTATAAAATAATAACTTTCATTGAAAGTTTTCTATTAACAAGTACTATTTTATATAATTTTTTATAAATTAACTCAAGGAATGCTCACAACAATCAGAGGAAGAAGACAATATTTTATTGGAAACATAGAACTTAAGTAATTTTTCTAAGGTCTAACAGTTAATGTCAAAGCCAAGTTGTGACCCCAGATAATTTGATCTTAGAGCTCACAATATGCCACACCAAACAAATGACCAAAGTTGAGGACTTAGGGTAAGTGTAAAGTTGAAGATTGCAAAATTGTTAGAAACCAGTAAATGCCATAAACATATGATAAAATTCATGCATTCGTTCATTTTTTTGCCACAGTACTTGAGTTCATTGGATTCCTAATAATCCAGTTCCACAGGAAATTAGTTCCATATTGAAAAACAGCTCCATCTCAAAGAGCTAAAGGACTAATAATTAATTGGTCCTGGAAAAAGGTTTTTGTCCCTTTAGTACTTGTGTCCTCATCTGAAATTTACGGACTCATATTTGTTCTAGCGAGAGATTTTCAGTCTACTCTGCACTTAGAATAAGTATGTAGGATACCTAGGTGAAAAATATAGAACCCACATTCAAAAATCGTCCTGTGGTGGGGAAGACGGATGCAAATTCAGCTGACACTCCTAATCTCGTGCTGCTAAGGACTACTGCAGCCTAAGAAGCGGAAGCAGGATATGGGAGCACATTCAAGTGTTGGGAAGGCAGGCAGGTGAGGCCGGACCTGCAAATGCAGCTTTCAGGTTGTAAAATTCTCGGTAACGCAGTTTGCGCTGGATCTGAACATGAACATCATCTGATTGCAGCCATATGCAATCACCTGAGTGGTTCCTTAAAGGACTGAATAGAAAAACTGCAAGTAAAAGAGAATGTACTTTTTTTTTTTAAAGATGTAGGATTTATTTTTTTGACTGTATTGCATTTCTTTGGTTTAAACATTTTACATATATGTAATATATATTTTCTATTTATATACGTATTTAACGTTTATTTATTTTTGGGAGAGACATAGAGAGAGTGTTAGCAGGAGATGAGAGAGAGAGAGAGAGAGAGAGAGAGAGAGAGAGAAACAGAATCTGAAGCAGGCTCCAGGCTCTGAGCTATCAGCATATAGCCCAATGTGGCGGTTGAACTCACAAACCCTGAGACCATGACCTGAGCTTAAGTCAGACACTCAACCAGCTGAGCCACCCAGGAGCCCCTAAACATTTTTTTCCTAATATAAAACCTATACTAGTCTATTATATTGCATTAAAGTACGTTTAATTTCCAAGAATGAAAAGTCCAGATGCTTTGGAGAGAGAGAACAAGGTAAACAGCATGGTGTTGACAGACCTTTTCACTGAAAGAGAATGCTTTTTAAGTGATAATGTACTATACAAATACAAAATGTTGTTATTGTTATTATTATTATTAAATTACTGCTAATAGATCATACAACCAGAGCCATTGTCTGCTTAGAGGGTGCTGTTTGGTTAGCCAGAGGAGGAGATGGAAATAAACAAAACAGACACTGTGAATTAGTAACATATCTTTAACTTTTAAAATTGCACAATAAACATTTGACATTCTCCATAGTCACAATCACTAGGAGAAATTATTTGATGTGAACTTATCACCTTGATTTGGTCAGATTCTTCCCTGAAAATAGTTTCTAGTATCTTCACAAGAATGTTAAATAGTTTGTGTTTCGTTTTTCATATATAGACAGTCCATGGAATTTCAGGAAAAGTTTTCAAGTGTAATAAATTTCTGAAAATATGTTTCTGACATATTTTAATTTTTTGTCTTTAGATTATATAAAAATTAGTATTGGCTGCTGTTTTTAAGAAAATTGTAGGAAAAATTTTAAATTGTTAAAAATAACAATTTTTAACCTATGAAAAAAGTTTTATTTACTTGAAAGCACTCTTCAAATGATCCAGTGTACTAGTTTATGGACAAAAAAGGACCAAAGAAATTCTGATACAATTGTTTACATCTGTGGACACTTTTCAAATTCACCTTTCGGGAAATACGAATATTAGCATCTGGAGAGAATCGTAATACTTAGCCAGAATTTTTCAAAGCACTCGTTGAAGTTTGAAGCCACACTATTTCCATTCACCTTAATAGAAATCATGTTTCTAACAATCTAGGCAAATGATTTGAGAATGTGTGGATTAGAATTTACAAAATGAGATTTAAGAATTCATATTTAAGGAATGATATATTAACTATAAACCTCATTCTGAACATAGCATTTAAATCCAATAAAAAAACTGTATCTAATATTAAGGCATCAGTTAATCTGTTCTTAAATGTTTCCCTTAGTTTGAAATTCTCTTCTTTCTTAATTATTTCCAGATTCTCCATGAAATTAGTAGATGGTGTGTGCCAACATCACTGATGTTGTGCATGATGCTGGTACATAACAGACTCTCTATATATATTGAAATAATTAATAAATAAATGTGCTTTTCCAGTTCTTTTCCTCATAAGCTAAAAATTCAAGCATGTAAGTAAACATAAGAATAAATAGTCAAAGAAACAAAAATTGTGACTAAAGAGTTTAGGTGTTTCCACTTCCTGAGTAAAATTTTCCACTGATTTGTGGAAAAACTTCAGAAGGTAATTTTTTTAATCTGTCAATTTTGCTGATAACACAGTATGGTAGGACTTAAACTGGTAATGTGAATGGACCTCCCTTGCTGGCCTACACCAACACTAGAGAAAAATAATCACTGCCAAACAATGTAGTCACTGGTAAAATACAGTTGAAGGGAAAGGAAACCTCCTCTTTCCTGAGCATATACAATGTGCTACACAGAACCTTCACGATTATCTCTAGGTCTAAATATTATCTTAGTTTTATAGACATGGAAAGGGAGACTACCAGAGGTCTGAAGACCTCTCATCTTTTAGGACTATAGTAACTTGGGGCACCAGGGTGGCTGAGTAAGTTAAGTGATCGACTCTTGATTTTGGCACAGGTCATGATCTATGATTCGTGAATCGAACTCTGAGCCGATGCCATGGAGACTGCTTGGGAGTCCTCTCTCCCTCTCTCTCTACCCCTCCTTCACTCGCATGTGTGTGTGCACATGCACTCTCTCTATCTTTCTCTCTCAAAATAAATAAATAAACTTTTAAAAGAAGGAATATAGTAACTTGAATAGTTTGAAAAGTTGAGGTGTTTAAAGTCTAGATTTTTTCTTTAACATCATGCTAGTTAATAGTATGCACATGAGCATTTGTCTGTTTTCTCATCCACAATGTATACGAGTATGCATATCTATATGCATATGTTTATATGTATATTGTGTATAGATGTGTATGTATGTATATATATTTACATTATTATTTATAATGTGGTAACATGATGTGATTTGAGAAAATGTATTACTTATCTAAAAATTATATTTTGGTGGTTTTGAGTTTCTTCCTCTTCATTCTTTTTAATATTTACTTATTTACTTTTGAGAGAGAGACAGCATGAGCGGGGAAGGACAGAAAAGAAGGAGAGAGAGAGAAGCCCGAGCAGGCTCCTCACTGCCAGCACAGAGCCCGGCACAGGGCTCCAGCCCCACAAACCCTAAGGTCATGACCAGCACCGCCCAGGCGCCCCTCTTCATTTCCATTGTAAAGCATCTATGATGCCATATAGTAATCCATGGATTGCTAATCAGTCCTCTAATATCTTCTCTTTATATTCCTGTCTGGATAGTCAATCAGACTCAAAATTTTATTACCCTAAGGTTGCGTCATACGTGAAAGAATTCCAGAAGATGGTTGGCAGTGGCGATGGAATTTGAGTGGGTTTGTAGAGACAATGTGCGCTCTGAGGTCTCTAAGCCAGTGCCCAGTCACGGGGCTGGTGACCAACAGTAAGTCACTTGCCTCTTGCTAAGCCTAAGCTTCCTCATTTGTGAAATAGGTGTACCATTTATTTGCAAGGTTCTTGTGACATATGATCACTGCCTTGTAGAGTGTCTCAACAAACACTTCTGGAGTAAACACATGAATCTCTTGAGCACTTTTAGTTTAAACTAGAGATAGGTACTTGCCCAGTATCCCCACGGATTGCCTAGTGTGTCATAGCTTGTGTGGGTGACAACGACAAGCTGTTATAGTAAGAAGGATGTGAACTAGAATACTCAAGACAAAGTATTCAAGTGACAACTTGTCCTGGTAAACTGCAACTGCCTTATTACCTCCCATAAACTGGCTTAATAAAATATCTAAAGAGCAGAGATCCACAACATCTGAACAAAAAATTAGAAGCAGAATCTGAATAAAGCAATTATCTACCAATATTTTTTTCCTTAAAGACTCATGCTGGGGGCACCTGGGTGGCTCAGTTGGTTAAGTGGCCAACTTCAACTCAGGTCATGATCTCGTGGTTCATGGGTTCGAGCCCCACATGGGGCTCTGTGCTGACAGCTCAGAGCCTGGAGCCTGCTTCAGATTCTGTGTCTCCCTCTCTCTCTGCCTTTCCCCTGCTCACGCTCTGTTAATCTGTCTCTCAAAAACAAACATTAAAAAAAAACTCATGCCAAATGGCATTAAATAAAAACATGTATCTATAAAGGTATATTTCATTCGCTATTATTGTTTTGATGATAATGTTATTAGTGTCAACTATATATTTAGTAGCTATTTTTGTTGGCATAATTATTTCTTAAGCTCCTTTTGTCTTCAAATATTTCTGTAAAATAAAGTCGCAAATACAATATTTGCTTGAAGCCTTGGGCTAGAACTAGTAATGTTCTGAGATGTTTCAGCTCTAGCATCCATGAGTCAAATTTGCAAACAGTAATGTGTGGATCTCTGTGATCCTGCTTGACTAAAAATAGCAATTGTTTTATTTCTACTATTAGTTTACTTTTCTCTTTCACTAGTGATCCTGTGATCTGTCTGAGACTCACGTGGAAGAGCTGCTCAGATCCTTTCTGTTCCTCTCCTCCCTTTTTGATGGCGAAACCACTGGATTTTGTAATGTGCACCTGTTAGAATTTCTGAATTCATTAGAAGGGAATGTTTTTCTGCTTGCTCGTTCTTTTTAGCTCTTTGCTCATTTATAGAAAACTTTTTTCCTATATGTAAGCAACATGTCTCCTTTAAACCCACTTTTCTTTCAGAAAGTCCTTATTTTATGTTGGAGGAGTGAGAAGAGCTCTACCTGCAGTCTCTTCCTTCACACCGATCAGAAACTCCTGGCGGTATCGCCCGCCTTCCATTTCTAGATTGTGAGCGGATCAGACTCTGTCTGTGCTATACCCGTTTTACTCCAGTCCGTAATCGGATCATCCAACGCTTCTGTGTTAAGATGACACAATGTAACTCACTGCCGGGTTTTTTTTTCATTGTTTTTCTATTTTTTAGTGATGATAAATTAATTCTTCTAAGAGCTATTAAATATAGTGTTCTGGTGTTTATAAAGTTTTCACAAGTTTGTGACAATATGCTTCATGAAACAGCAAAAGTTTTCATTCGCATTGAGGTTTGTAAGGTACGGTATCAAGGCTCAAATCTGATTTAATGAAGTGCCCAGACCAGAGTTAATGCTGGTCCCTTTGATTAGAGGAATAATATGCTACTTCTCCATGTAAAGATATTCAGTCTCTGAAATATGTGAAAAAAATATATTGGCAAATACAGTTACAATCAAGGGTAAATATGTCAGAATTTTAAGCAAAAGGGAAGGTGTAAATAGCAATGTCATCTTAAAGCATAATGTCAAGAGCTAGTCTACCTTGCATAATTCAATTTAAGGAAGCAATGACCTATATATGCAAGGATGATCTAGGATGTATGGTGAGGGCTTTATGCCAATAAGAAAGAGAATGAAATTCCTGAAATGAGTTAAGTATGAGAGATATCCTTCTAATATGGTAAAGTCATGAGAGAGAAAAACATTTAATGTTAACATACCACTAAGGATAATTGTCCTATCTTCACTCTCCTGTTAAAGGTATATTTACTCACTTTGTGTTATGCAAAGATTACATTTGAAAAGATTTTCCTTACTAATTTTTGTTATTTCTCCTTATTGCACAAAAAGTTTTAAAGGTAAGACTTTAAATGTTACATTTATAACAGCAAAAAAAAAATGTTAACCTACAGGAATTATTTTGAAAGCAAAGTAAGTTTCATTTTCCAGTTAGCATATTTTCTCAAAACCTTTGAAGGGGACATGCATCCTGGTCATTTAAAACATTCATAAGTAGCAACAGCATCTCCCTTTTACTTAAAGCTCAGCTATTTTATAGGCCCGAGAAGCAATTTCTAAGTGAGTAGTAATCATTGGTCTAATAAAGGTAGATTGCTGTAAGCCTCTTTCCTCCCTTTGTGACCTTTATGCCTCCACATTTTGCACGCTCATCCTGCCCCCCACCATAAAATTGTCCAGCCATTTCTCACACTCATTTGTATGATTTTCCTTAATAGCCAGATGTGTCATGCTATTCCACATGGTCCCTTCATTCAGCCAAATCTGCTTGAAATGTTGCTCTCGGTTTCCTTCCCCATATTATGCTATCTTTCTCTCTCTTTTGTTTCCTGAATATCGTTTTGATATCTAACAAATTAACCTAAATAAATATCTCACATTTTTTATGACAACATTATTTCTTTTATTTGAATCACAGTGAATCTTAATAGGATATCTCATTACAATTAAATAAAATTGCAAACTAAATCCAAGCCTTTGAAGAATATTCACACACACACACACACACACACACGCACGCACGCATGCACGCACACACACACACACACACACACACAATCTCATCCTACAAGAGCTTTGTATCACAGAATTTTTTTACACTGTTTTCAGTGTGATCTACAGATTTTGAGGTTCCTGATCTTTGAATTTCTTATGGCACACCAGATGCCTAAGGCTAAAACCAGTAAATATAAAGCAGTTTATTTAGTGGAAATGTAGACTTTTAAATGCACAGCTCTTTTAACACAAAACCGTATTTAATTTGTAATTTGATAATTAGCATAGATGTGTGTCATTTTACTCTATGATGCTTACTAAACATCATTTTGGTTATTAGCAAGGGAAATATTCAATGTTATGCTATTGCTACTTCAAGCATTGATTAAACTCTCTGCTGTTCATGAAGGCTGACAGGGATTCAAAGGAGGAAATGTAAAACTTGAAGGTACAGCAAAATAGTGACATTTCACTCTATAAAGCTGCCAATACTTTAATCCTGCATGTAAATCATTTTTATCAGTTCAATCCCATATCTTAATTTGTATACCAAAGAAAATGCCCCTTTATATTAACTTTAATAACTAACAATGTAACATTAACTGCACTCTATTCAGAGTCCTTGTGAGCGAGTAAGGATTTTTTTTTCCCATACGTGTCCTCAATTAATTTTCACATTTCTGTGAATAGATTCTTAAGGTATATTTTTCATTTTCCTGGTGTGAACAATCTACCTTTCATTATTTTGTTATTTGGAATCTTTACTTTCTCAGCTTAAGTGATGTCTTTGTCAATGATAACATTGTATTCATTTAGAGTGATGATTGATATGGTAATAGATACAGTGTGATTGAAAGCAACCTTTGTCAATAAGGAGGCCAAATACTCAAACTGTGTATTGGTCTGAATTTGCTCATTATTGGAGACCTTTCATAGTCATATTGACTTGCTGTCCAAATGTTGTTACTTACCTGATGCTTCCATTGTTTAAATGGTATAGACATCAGTATTGAACATAACTTCCCCCAATATTTGTCCCAAAATATCCATGGCTCAATTTGGCAATATTCAAGCATGTTATAAATGTGTAAATAACAGAGACTTTGAGCTAACAAAAAAGAGAGAGATTTAAGTTTATACAACGAAAAAATCGCATCAGAAAAATCTGCAAGTAGTACGTCCCCATGCTTGTGGTCTACTGTATCTGTAATTCTGAAAGACCGCTTTGTCTACTTTTATTGGCAAAAAGGTACACAAACAATGAACAGAAAATATTTTGTTATTATTCATGTATTTGATTTTGCTACATTTGTCTTTGGAAGATCTGTTAAAAAAAATAGTTTGCTACAATGTCCCTGCCATTTTAACTTATGCAGACCATTACATATACATTCATGAATAGAAAAATTGCTCCTCTAAAGATTTAGTGCAAGGATCATGATTGTGAAGAAAACTTTGGTTTCTTGTCACTCAAAAAGACTCATTTTCTCTTTCCTCTAGCTGCCCCAGCCTTCTATTGTTTTCCACAGACTGGTGCTTTGTAAGAGATCTATACATGTGTGTGGATTTGAGGACTAGGAGGGGCTCAGGGATTCAAAAAAAAAAGATAATTATTATTGCTTTTAAATAGCACTTAATACAGAAAGAGATGTTACAAAATTTGCTGAGAACATTTTCAATGCAGACAATATAAGGCATATACAAGATCCTTGATTGTCTTGTGAAAGAAACAGATAACAACATAAAAATATTTTTTTCTTTACCATGACCTACTCACAGATGGAACCACCATGCTCTCAAATAGTATAATTATCCTCATTAAAATTATTATCCCTTGGTATATGGCCAAGTAATTCCTTCTTATTACATTGTGCATTTCCTACTTCTAAATTTATTAATAGACTCGTCCAGTTTTTCAGTGAAAGATTTCTGAATTGTCCAAGAGCCTTACTTTTCCTTTTTTGCTGAGTTGGGTGAGCGTCATGGTGGTTTACATGATCCTCCGCTGCTCCTCATGTGTAACAATACTCCATTGCGATGCTTTTTATCCCTCTTCCTTGTTTTCCATGTCTGGAGCTGGCTCCCTAATTCAGGTCCTGATGACTAGTGTAACTGGCTTACTAATTAGACCTTGGACCCTAGTATCTCTGCTCTATCTTCTACTCCCGTTTCATCCTGTAGCCTGTTTGTGATCATGTTACTTAAAGGCTTCCATTTGCTTACAAAGTGAAATTCAAACTCACTCTCCTGCATTCATATAATTCTTTATTTTGATCCCAACCTATAATTTTATCACTCTTGTCTACTCTACATGAACTTGACCTACACACTATATCCAACACAACTTGCTTTTTTCCTTTCCCTATGTTTCTGCTCCATTACATGCCTTTGTCTAAAATAATTTTATTTCCTCATTCTCCCCATGCTAAGCCCAGCGTACCTTTCAGAATCCTGTTCTGATGCTAATTCTTTTATAAGCCTTTCTTGAATCTCTAAGGAAAAAAGAAATCAGTTGGGTTAGATTCCAGGTAAAACATAGCACAATAAACCTCCTTGTGCCCTTCCTCAATTCTATGTGGGGCAGAAATGTCATATTCCTCTTTTGGTGTTGCCTCTCATGCAGAAGCCAGGCCAGCTTCATAAGCAAGTGACCTCTGCTGTTACATCGGGCCACACATTCAGTAGGGCCTTGGGCTTGGTTTAATGCCCCGCCTTCTCCATCTTGAAGTTATTATATTTTAAACAAAGATCCCTACATTTTCCTTTTACACTGAACCCCACAAGTTATGTAGCCAGTCTGAACAGTGTATTTTTCTCTGAGTAACTGCTTAATAAAAATCTGTTAAATGGAATGTTTGCCAATTTCCAAATTCACTTCTCTCCTCCACTGAAACACAATGGTGGTGAAAACCTCCAGGAGAAAACCATAACTCAATTGATGCCTTTACTCTTGTAAAGAAAGTTTTTAAATAATATTTAAATGAAGTAGTTCCGACAGATTTAATATTTAATCTTATCTCATTGTGTCACCATAGATGAAAAGAGTTGGAGGCATTTTATACAGGTTGGAATAGACTTTTTTATGCTAACAAAATGATTTGTTTAATAATGTAACATATAGAAAAAATGGCTTGGGATTTTTATAGTTGACCCTGAAATTGATAGATATAGTTGATATTATGCTTGCAGTGATTGAATTACTTGGAAAAACAGCAACAATATATTCAGCAGATAGTAGTGATTCACTATTTAATCAACTCTGTTACATTAGCTAATTTATAAGACTTTTCTTGAGGCCGATGCAGTGCTTGGAAGCACATATCTATAATTAATATTGGGAAAACAGCAGTGAAACAAGAGTGTGTAGGATTTTATAGTTAGAGAGAAAGCTGACAATCCTTAGCCCCTGTCCTGAGTGGCTCATCATGCACAGTATTAAATCTCTCTGGCAAGAATTTTTCTCTGTGAGTTATTTTGAAGGATCTTGATCTAGAAATACTTCCAGACTATTCAGTCTTTTTTATTCTCTATAGATTTTGTCCTGAGTACATACTCAAGGCTAAATTCTCCCTGCCCAACATTCACAATAGAAAAGATCATCCAAGGACATCACATGTGTCCTCTGTTCTGACTGCACCGACTCTGCAATACTGTGCAGGTACCATGAACAGAAGAAGAATTTAAGCACCAATGCACATGCAGCAACATCTTCATCGGTCTGTGCTAGGAATTATATATTTATAGTGGAGAATCCAATTTTCTTTAATCTATGTACTATCTCCAAGTGGGCATAATAATATAATAAGTAAAGGTGACTTTCATTTCATTCTTATGATAGTTAATTTCCAAGGTTTAGCATGTATAATTTAGAGAAATGGTGCGTGCTTTAAGTCGTGGATAACTTTTGATTACCAAATATCATATATGTACTGATCCCCAAATTATCATAGGTGGGTGATGACACAATAAATTCTTTAAAATCCAAAACTTCTCTATGGCAGATAACTTATATTTACCTTGTATTTAAATTACCTACATATAACACTTGGATTTCTAAGTATGTTATAAAACAATGACTTGACTTAAATGGTAATGTTACCAATCAATTCAATATAAAATATTTAGTTTTTATATTTAAAAATATATTTATAAAAATAAGTCTGATATCTGTAAGACTATTAACCAGTTATGTTAGCTGTTTTCCCATAATGGAGCATGAGAACTTATTTGGAAAAGAGCCATGCTTTTTAAATGAATGATAACTAAGAATGTTTTCAAATGCTTAAGACACAGATCAATAAGAACCTGGTTCAGGGTTTCAGCATTTCAGTGTTCCAGTATTATTTACCAGGTTTGTTCTATTTGGCCTGAAAACGCATTGTGGACAATTATGAGAGAGAGACCCATAGAGAGGCGAGTGTCATACTGTGTGGCAGGCTCTAAACAAAATATGAACCCTCTGGGAGTAGGCCAGAGGACAGCCTCTCTGATAATTTTCAGCACTTTGAAGAGATGAGACACTCATAAATATTTTCTGCAAATCTGGCGAATGAGGCAGATTATGCTTTAATAATTTCACTGGAAAAGCTTATGAATCAAAACTTAATAGCTTTTGACCGGAAGCAGGGTCCAGGCTCTGAGCTAGCTGTCAGCACAGAGCCTGACGCGGGGCTCGAACCCACAAACGTGAGATCTGATCTGAGCCGAAGTCGGAGGCGTAACCGACTGAGCCACCCAGGTGCCCCACTCTTAAAATATTTTAAAAATAAAGACTTGAGAGGGGAGGAGCCAAGATGGCGGAGAGGAAGGGAGCTCTGTAAACTCTGTCTGCCCCATTTATCGAACCGAGAAGGATATTACTCTCATCTGCGAGAGTGGAAGGAGAAAATATGGACTCCAGAAAGAATAGAACCTCAAGGATACCTGAGTGAGTGAGGGCAAACGGGGGAGATATGAAAACAGGCCAGGCCGGGACAGGCAGGGGAGACAAGATCCCCAGCCCAACGTGGGGGAAGCGCGTGGAACCCGAGAGACAAAAGGAAGAGACAGGGGAGCGCACTACCCGGCGAGAAGGCGCCGGAGCATGGCTGCGCCGGGGGAGTGGGCTTCCCGGCGAGAAGTGGTCGGGGCTGCTAAGGCTGCGCCAGGGGCGAGCAATTCGAACTTGGTTTTGGGAACGGGACCACGGACCGCATTTCCATGGCGCACCTCACGCCCTGCACGGACTGCGGAATCCCGGGTGCCCACAGGAAAAAATAGGGCCCACACCTACACAACCCCCGACAAGGAGTCGGTGGCGGGTGGAGGCCAGGGCACGCATTTAGACTGCAGGAGCTCCCAGCTTATTTTCAGCAGCACACAGTGCCTTGAGCAACAGCTATCTGAAACCAAGAGAGACTCAGCTTTTTTTTTTTTTTTCCTTTCCCCCATTGCAATCGCGATCCTGGCTGGGGGTGGGGACTCTGCAATTGAGTCTGTGAAGATGCGCACTTCACCTCCTGCTGCTCATTTCACTTCAGGCAGGGGCGGAGCCTCTGAGAACAGCCTCCAAGACCTACCACATCAAACCATGCCCATCCACCAGGGGAGCTGCTGCTGCTTTTTTTTTTAATATAAAAAAAGGTTTTTTTTTCTTCACTTGTTTCGTACTTATTTCTTTGTCATTATTACCTCTCTTTCCTTTTTCTTTACTCAATTCTTTTAAATTTTACTCATTTTCCTTTCTCCTTTCTCCCTTACTTTTTCACCTTCTTGCAACCCAGATATACTCTCCTGTATCTCATCCTTACCTCTCCCCTAAACTGGTCATACACTTTTAAACGGTCTACTGTCCTTTGTTGTCTCCGACCCCCTT
>NC_043714.1:23936501-23950593 GCF_006229205.1 Suricata suricatta
AGAAACCATATGTTTGCACTCATAGGTCTAGCAGGAAAACAGGAGAGACCTAATGGAGAACCAGGGGGAGCAGAGGAGGGAGAGAGAGTTGGGGAGAGAGAGGGATGCAAAACTTGAGAGACTATTGAATGCTGAGAATGAACTGAGGGTTGAAGGGGAAGGGGGAGGGGGGAAAAGAGGTGGTGGTGATGGTGGAGGGCACTTAAGGGGAAAAGCACTGGGTGTTATATGGAAAACAATTTGACAATAAAATATTATGGAAAAAAACTTAATAGCTTTTTAAATAGAACATATATTTGAAAAGAACCAAATTGAAAATAGGTTATATTTAAAGACATGAATATTCAAGATCTTTGGGTGAAGGAAGAGAGACAGAGAGAGAGAAAGAGAGGAAGGAAGAGAAAGAGGGGAGAGAATATATTTAGAAGGAAATGTCAAATACAAGAAACCTTTGAATTTTCGAGCTGAGCAGGCAGGGTATTCAGGGAAAGGAAGGGAGAGGAGATGACTTCTAACAAAACTGTCATGATCATGTTCAGTCGCCAAAAATATTTACTAATCAATAAAGAAATAGCTTCATCTCTAAGGGTTAATCAGTTTTAAATGTTGCATTCTCAGCAAGCATTTAAAAATAAATATCCCACTAGAAACTAAATGATCCAACTCCACCTGTATGCTAATAATGTTTGCTAATATCTCTTTTCTTGATGGCAATGACTGGAGTAATTCTCTGAGCCTATCTCATCTATTTATTGCTACCCAACGTATAATGGCATGTAGATATAAATACTAATGGAGAAAGTGCACTGCCTTAGGGAACACCCATCATGACAAGTAACTAATTGCTTTATGTACATTAGTACCAAGTGGAGCGTTTTACCTCTTCTGAAAGGCACCAGCACCCTCTACTTTCTAATTTACCTAAATGTCATGTCCCCTCTCAAATGAAAGGATTAGAAGACTGTTTCAATGTATCACACTAATTCCCCTCAATTCACTGTGCCCTGCAAGTTGGACTGAAATCAATTCTGAGTTACAGAATATCTAATATTAGACATCAAATCACTCATGATTGGGTGATTTTATTTCACTTAATGCGTAACCGTATATATATACACTGTGTATAGCCATGTATGTTTGCATACTACACATATATACACATGTGTGCTATACACAATTGGATTCTGTCCATCTAGAATTAACAAAACTGTTGAAATATTACTCTTACTCTACTAGAAATTGCTATAAATTCAAGGAGGAAATGAAGAAAACACACACACATGCACATCTTCTTTATTTTACTTCATTTTACTTTTTTATATTTTGAGAGTGTGAGTACACATGGAAGAGCGGCAGAGAGAGAGAGAGAGAGAGAGAGAGAGAGAAAGAGAGAGAGAGAGAGAGAATCCCTAGCAGTCTCCTTGCTTTTAATGCAAAGCTTTATGTGGGGCTCGATCTCATGAACCATGAGATAGAGCCAAAATCAAGAGTTGGAAGCTTAATCGACTGAGCCACCCAGACATCCTATACACATTTTCTTTTGCAAACAAAACTGAAAATTGTATTTCAGAAAAAATATCAGTCTCAAGCAATAATGATATTTCCTTTGTGGCATAGAAATGGTACTTTGAAATATGTGTCTTCAAGGAGCATAATTGGTGATGATATACCATTATTAGAGAGTTAACCTGCATGATGGGAAATGCAGAATTGCTTAGTTTGGCAAAGCAAAGATTTCTGTTCTGAAGATTTCAGTGAGACAAGTTATTACTGTTGTCACCAAAGCAGTTGTAATGGTTACTACTAAAAATTAACAAATACAGCTGCAAACAGGGGGAAGCAAGTTAGACCCAAATTTTTAAAATTATTCTTTCTCCTGTTACTGCCACGCTTTCATCATATATTTTTACCTCTCTCACATGTGAAGATAGTCTTGCCTGTAGAAAAATAAGCTGCATTCAGTTATAGAATAGGTTATTTATTCAGACGTATGGACACACTATATTTTGTGGCAGTCCTTCCTTAGGAGGAAGAAAATCAGTGTCCTCCTCCCTCACAGCGTCGGTGCAATCTCCTCATCCCAGTGTAATGGAAAAGAAGAAACAGAGATGTAGGGAGGAATGATATGGAGAAGGTATTCCCCATATTGCTGTAGAAACTTTATTTTACATTGTAAGATGATTCTGTCAGGCTAGATGATATGCACTGCACTGCTAGTCCAGATCTGGTGTCTTTGGAAAGATGACAAGAGATTTGTGAAAACCTCACAGGCGAGATTTATGATACAGTATTCGGGCAGGAAGGTGGGGCTGCGGAGACAGCCAACATACAGAAGCTAGACTCGCTGGCTCTGGAATGATGTATACTTAGGTTTGAATCCTAAGGACTCCAGGACCATGGGCGAGTTTCATCTTCCCCCAACTCATTTATTCTCTTTGCAACACTGACCATTAATGTGTGTTTCCTATAAGGATGTTGTGAGAATTATATGAAATAATGTATATAATATGCTGGATGAATGCAGGTAAAGGCTTGAAATTAATAGCTGATTTCTTCTTGTTATTGATTACAGTAAAAATAGGCTTTCTTTGCACATTTTTTAAACTGACTATCAGGCTGATAAATACAAAAGCTACCTTCATCTATGCCAGGAAGGAGCCCTTGCTTATAATGGAAGGGATTTTTGAATGCAAGATATTTTAAGACAGACTACAGGTTCTATGAGATAAATTAAGACCTCAATATAAAAATATCATTAATTAAGAGTTAACATAGATATGAAGTAAATTAAAAGCTATTTACTAATATTATACCGAATGGGTTTTATTTATTCTTCTGTATTACTCATTAATGACTATTTTCCAACACCACTGGGCGTTGATGTTTTCCTGGTTTTTTTCTATGCAACATGCATATGTGTCACATTTACTCATATATGTGCATTATCAAAATTTATTAGAAGAGGTAAGTAAAAAACATTTGCTGTATTTCAATAATTTTCAAAGAAGATGCTACAGATGATAATAATTCACTGATTTTTTGAATAAAACAGAAAAGAAACATTGTTAATATTATTTTACATTATTATATCTTTTTAAATCATTACTGTTAACCATCCAGTCATATTAGAGTGAAGTCATCAGCTATTAATTAGATAACCCATAGTACACAAAGTCACATTTGAAATCTCTAATTCATTATTGCTTCTCAGAATAGAAATATCCCTTGAAATTATGAATTTGTTGAATATTTCTACATTCAATAATTTTGAAATAAAGTAGCAGAACCTGTTATTTAAAATTACCCTATGGTTTATTTTTATTTAAATAGTAAGTGTATTCTTAGCTCTTTTTTTATGTTTTTTATTTATTTTTGAGAGACAGAGAGAGACAGCACGAGCAGGGGAGGGTCAGTGAGAGGGAGACACAGAATCTGAAACAGGCTCCAGGCTCTGAGCTAGCTGTCAGCACAGAGCCCGACACGGGGCTCGAACCCACAAACCATGAGATCATGACCTGAGCCGAAGCCAGCTGCTCAACCGACTGAGCCACCCAGGTACCCCAATAAGTGTATTCTTGATCAAGTTTGAGTTGCTTTAATTTTGAAAGTACAGATGTTTATATTTTAATTTTATTTAGATCCTTTGACAAGCAGGTGATTGTTAGGAATTTGTTTAGTACTTTCTTTTTTTCCCAAATATTATAATTATCTATTTTCTTTTCTAGTCTTCTCACCAAACAGTGAGCTCCTTACTTGTAAAACATCTTTTTTTTTTTTTTTTTTCGTACAGATTTATTTCCTCAAGAGGCAGCAAGTCCTCTGTCCTGAAGATTCCTATCAGGGATTGAGGGTCACTTACCAGCAGTGTTTCTCAAAGCTCTCCAGCATCAGCTGAAGACTAGCTTGTGTGTCAAAAATAGTTCACTTAAAAAATAAAATTTAAGAGAGATTGGTGTGATAACGATAGCAACAAATGTAATAACACAGCAGTTATAAAATAATAGAAATAACATTATTAAAAATGTTTTTAGACCTGCAGCTTTGAGTGAGAATTCTAAATATTTCTAATGGAAGTTCCAATTTGGTCACACAATATTCTCTGAGAGGACTCAGGGATCATTTCTCCTACATTAAAATGGAAAGATATAGCACAGTCAGGATGCCTTTGGATTTTCAAACAGTAGCACCAAAGAAACCTGAATACAACCGTCTTGACATACAATCCAACACTCCAGGTCTTTAAAGAGCATCTTTCAGCCAACATTCCTTGCCTAACATGAACAGGTAGAATCAGCTTCCTAGTCCAAAAAAAAAGAAGAAGAAAAGACAGATCACTTTGTATCTTGTCCTTCATCCCTGAAATTAAAATTTCCTGATTACTACCCCAGAAGGGAACATTGAGGAAACAAGGTATACATAAGTACTAGCAACAATGTATAATAAGGAATGAGGAGAAAGGGCAACCTGTCTCAAAGATGTCCTAAGATTAGTTTCAAAGGCTTAAAGGCAGCCACAGGTTAAGACTCTCAGGTGGTATGAAGAAAAGGATTCTTCTCTCTCTTTTCTCTTACTTTCAGTGTGTCCTGGACTATCTAGGCTTTCTGTCTACAGCACATATAATTGATACATGGGTTTGCAGGATTACTCCAAGGATTAGCTCTATGTGTACGCAGACTGAGAAGAATTGTCATAAATATCACATTCAAGGAAACTTTCTGCAGCCAGTTCATAGGCCCTTGAATTTCCTGGGCATCACATAATCCTTTTTGGAAATGTCTATTAAACGTAAGAATAAAGTGACTAGATACAGAATAAGGAAGCGTTAGTAAATTACTTGATGGGAAAAAACAAAAGCTCCCACAAAGACACTTACTTTGTCCACGAATGGATGCCACATTGTTGCTGAGTGGGGCTACAAAGAAGGGTGTCTTCTTCAGTCACGTTGCTGGTGTCACCCCTCTGAGTCCTTTTTATTAAGGATATTGGGGAGGAAAGAGCTAAGAGGTAGATGCAACAGAGAGGAAATCATGGGCTTGACCCCACAGTAATTTTCTCAGATATCATGAACTTGCATCAGGGCCTTATGGAAAAAACAAAGGAAGCTTTTTCTTCGGTATTATTTTGTGGGGGTAAAGAGAGGCTTCAAGAAGCAAGATTGCAAAATATAAGGCAGCCTATAAAAGTGTTTTTTCTATTTCTTTGCACAGTGTAAGATCCCTTAGACTCACTAAGGCTGCAGAGAAACTGGTACAACTTCGGCAATTTACCTGTGGGTTTGAAACATTGGAAGGTTGGGTTCTTGGTCCCTAAATGTTGCCCTTATCTCAGTAGGGTTTTGAAGCAAGGAAAGAAACGAGGGGCTCTCAAATAACTTCTTAGGCAGCCAACATCAGCCTGGAAGACCAGAACTTCATGTAGTATACAAGAACACTATGGAGGGAAAGAATGAAGAGACTGTGTGGGCAAATTGTGATGAGGATCAGAGGTGGATTGTATTAATAAATTACCAATTAACACTATGCTCTATAGTCCAAATGGTTTAAAAATGAGTAGTGTATCAAGAATTTAACATTCTTTGCTAATTCTTCAAAGCAACTTTGATTATTCTTTCATTCATCAAATAATCTTTATCTTCTTATATTTCATATAAAGTATATGTTATGAATTACATCCAAATGTGACAAAACTGGTCTAGTTATTAAATTTGTCTGTGCTGTTGTTATTATGAGAAAATTTAGTATTGATTAAATAATATACTTACTTCTCTATAAATAAGAGATCTGCTTATTGTCCCAAGAAATGTAATATTCTATACTTAGTTTTCAAGGTTGTAGGAGAAATGTATAATTTTAATATTCTTAAAGAATATATGTGTATTATATATATATATATGTACACACACACACACACACACACACACAATTTGTTTCAATAGGTAAGACTTCTTGCTGTTAATATACTGATTGCTGTTTTGAGAAGACCCCAGTGTTGTGCTTGCCTACATGTTCTAGTTGCTATGACATGACTTTGTTTTCCACTTTGCTACAAATAAAAATCTTTTTGAATTTTTTGCACCTCTTACACAGATAAGAAAACATATATTTATCCTTCCCACCCCATATTATCTACCCTTGCAAATCCTTACACCAAGAATCTAACCTAACAGATGGTAAGTTAATCATCTTTTGCTACCAACAGTCACCCTTTCTGAATTTCACTACCAACCATTAAAAGCTTCACCTTCCTCCAGTCCCCCAGGCTAAATATTTTATCATCATTTTCCTTTCCCTTTCTATTTTTCTCACTAGATCAAATCCATCACCAAGCCTTGACATTTTTGGGGGTCTATTATGTTTCTTGAGCATCCCTTTTCAACTTAATGGCCAACGTTTTAGCCCAGCCATCTGAGTCTCTCTCTTCCACATGAGGAGGAGCACGAGAGACCTAGGCACTTCCTTGCCGCCAGGTTATCTTCACTGTACTTAATTCCCATGTATCTTCTGAAATAACTATCCCTCATTTTTTCTTAAATCAAATAATCTACTTACCCTTCATTATTCTAACTCTAACTTTTTACCTTGGCTTCAGGGCTCCGCTGTCAATTACATTTCTTACCTTATCATTCTTGTCTAGGTAAATGTGTATTTCTATCCTACAGTTGCCCAATTAACCTGCCAGTCTTCATGTCCAATGTTTCCCTTCCTGCTACTCTCACGTATCTTCTGAATTCCTTGTCTTCAATGTTCAATAATAGGGAATTTTAAGTAAATATATTCATAGGATGAAAGACCATGAAGTCCCTGAAAATATTTTATACATCAGTTTCAATTAGTAATGCTGAGTTGGTAATGCATATTTTCACGTGAGAGGAAACTGATTAAAAAAATCACTTGAATAGGGTCTTCAATGAGGATTCCTGGGAAACAAGGTTGTGATATAGATATTTGCTTGCAGGAAGCTTTGTAAAGAGTGCCTTGGATCAATACCTTTAAGGAAATGTAGCAGCACTGAGCTGAGGAAACAGTTCAACTACAAGGCATTTGGAAAAGGGGATTCATTTTTACAGGGGTCTCTTCAGCTGAGGGTGACTCTGAAAGAGCCACTCAGCTATGGGCCTGTGGTTCCAACACTCCCAACAGCAGAAGCAAGAATGCCTCAGGGCTGAAGGGCATCTTGATGACATACCACAGTATTCACTCAGAGATGAAGGCAGTACATTTGTAGAATTAGATAATTATAGGAGCAAGAGCCAAAAAGAAACACAAGGATGTGTGCTTATATATCTTCAGTTAGTATTATAAATGACTTTTGTGTATTATTTCTATTTTTTAATATTTTCTCTATTGGCTGCAAAAAAAGAATGAATAAAATTTTAGTCAGGTAAAAGTAATGCATGTTACTTTAAAAAAACATCACCTCTGATTTTTTTTAAATTTTTAAAATGTTTATTAACTAAGCAAACTGATTACCCTGTCCTTCTTAAGGACTTTTTGTGGGGAAGGGGGTGCTGTCAAATTTGATCCCTTTTTCATTTCTTTCCACCACTTCTGAGCTATTCAATGTTGGTGTTTTTTAACCCTCTGTCTACTACTAGATAAGAAACTTCTCAAGAATAGCTGTTATGTCTCTCTGTTCTATGTGGGAGTCTCTTTTTTTTTTTGCTATGTTTTAAAAATGTATATATAATTTAATAAATACGTAAACTATAAATATGTACATATACATACACATACACTTAAAGCTGTTAACATGGAGTTCTGTGCAGAGTAGATAATTATGCCATTGAGCACCTGGAGGAAAGGAAATTCAGAGCTAGATTAGGGCCAATTTTAACAAACAGCCAGAATTTATCAGTAAACCTTGTCTCAGAAGCAACATTGTCCTTGCAGTTGAGATTTTCAGGCATTGCTTATATAACCCCTGCAAAATAATAGCTAAAAGAAATTCACAAGTCCCTACATCCAAGAATAATTTTGGTGATTGTTGGGAATGGCCTGTTAATGTTACCATAACTGATTTATTTCTTATTCTGGGACTTCAGCTTGTCCCACTGTATATTTTCCCCAAACATAGAATGATAAACTTCATAAAGTTGTACAGAAAGCTTTGGAAAGGGTGAAATTACCTTGACGTTTTGTAAGTTCCATAGGCTTGGACTTTTAAATCATTTTTAAAGTAGTAGATGATCATCAAATAAAAGTTTGTGTAGGGAATTATTCCAAGAATGCTTTCGAAAATAAGCAAGATACCTAGAATTCTAATAGCTTTTCTTCTAACTTGACATTGGAAGAAAAAAAAGACAGAAATATCTATTTTTGCTATGTGTCAACCTCAAGCAAACTTGAGTCAGAACAAAGTAAACATAGTTTAAGGGTCACTTAAGATATTACTTAGAAATAGCTTCAAGCTCTAAGGTCATTTTAAGCTTGAGGTTATTTAGTCCAAATAACTAAAATTTCCCTCTTAACAGAGAACAGTTACAAACTCATACTGATCAGTGAAGACTCACTAAAACCCCATAGTTAGTTGGTGTGCATATTCCAGAAGAAACATGAATTCAGAATACAAGGAGGAGTCCTAAGAATGAATTCACAGAATTAGTAAACCAGTGATATAATTTTCAAAAAGTTTAGAACAATAATAAAGCTAATTTGATTGAGAATTTTATTCAAAATTTGGCTGAAACTTAGAATTTCATGTTTAGTAATGTTCAAAATATTGTATGTATTGTAAATAGTTCTAATAATGTTTAAAGATTTATTTTTAATGAAAAAAATTGTTTCATGGTGCTTTTTTAAAATCTTGCCTAATAAAAGACATCTAGTTTAATCTCACATCAGTCTACAGATACTTGCCTAAAAATGTATCCTGTTATCCACCTCCCTCCCGCAGTCCTCAAATAAATCACTTTCTTTCACTGCTTGTGTTACTATTTCCTAACCCAAGGGCTTATTATCTATATAACTTGTTTTGATTTTAGATTCAGTTTCTCATTCAGTTGACAAGGTCTATAGATTCTACATCTTCTCTGGCCTCAGAAAGCACTCTTGAAATTTTGTTTCTTTTAATCTTTCCTTTTTCATTGCCTTAATTTAGACCTTCACAAAACCATGAGCTCCCAAAATCTCTCACTATGTCAGTCTCCACCAGTTAACCTTAGCTTTTCCACTAGTTGATCTTCTCATCCTTCATAAAGTTGACTATTTGAGACTCTTGTTCCGTTCCTACTGTTTAAAGAATGAAACCTAGGGGTACCTGAGTGGTTCAGTGGGTTGAGTGTCCGACTTTGGTTCACGTCATAATCTCACAGCTCGTGAATTCGAGCCCTGCATCGGGCTCTGTGTTAACAGCTTGGAGTCTGGAACCTGCTTCAGATTCTGGGTCTCAATCTCTCTCTCTCTCTCTCTCTCTCTCTCTCTCTCTCTCTCTGCCTCTCCGCAGCCCTTGCTCTGTCTCTCTCTCTCTCAAAAATAAATAATCTTTATTTTAAAAAATAATAATAAAGAATGAAACCTATATTATCTCAGAAAAAGAAGTATCAGCCTCCATAATCTCTTTCTCCCTCTTTTCCAGACTTGCCTCCAATACTTTTCCTCAGGCATTCTTCAATCTTCTTTGACCAAAAAGATAGCTTTTGGATGGATGCAAACAGAGATATGTAGAAAGTTAAAGGCATCTGTTTAGTCAGTCAGAAAATAAAGAACCTTCTGGCTATATACACGATGTTAGGTTTTAAAACCACATCACTTTCCCCAATTAATCTGCATTTCCAGTATCCTAAACTCACACCTTTTCAGACTGCTAACAAGCTTTTGAATGATTTACCTTGAAACTCTCAGTTCAGGAGCAGCTTCCAAACATTTTATAATTTGATAAGTGTCTCCTGGGTCTTTAAGATCCGCCTAAAACATCACCTTCTCAGTGAAATTTCTTCAATACTTTTGGGAAGAATTTGTTTTTATTTTGGTTGTTACAACAATGAAGACATATTTCTATGAGTTACATTTCTAGCAGTTCCACAGCTATGTTAATATCTATCACTGGATAGTGAGTTGATCTCCACATGTACATTGCCTATCTCAGGGATAGAGCTCCCTAAGATGTGTTAATTAACTGAACAAATTAGTGCACCAATTTTCTAGAACTCCAAGGAGGCTATGGTGGATGCACAGGGCAGAGTCAATCTTAAACAATGAAGAAACATCACCTCCTATGTTATGTTAATCTTAGGACATTACAGAAATAGCTCAAGCAAAAAACAATGAGAGTTTTAATTAGAACTATAACTATGGAAATGGAAGTAAAAAGGTAAAAGTAGTAATATTTTCCAGGTAGTATCAAAATATCCAGGTGACATTTGATAAGAGAGAAAAAAGGAGGAAAAAAAGGTAAAGATAGCTTTAAACCTGACTGACTGAGATAGTTTTTAAGTATATAAATCTTTTTTATTTTGTATTTATTATTTACATCTAGTATTCTTTCACACTTAATGACCAAAGCTTTGAAGTTTATTTCAGTAATTTGTAATTTAGCTTTTGGGTCATTTTTCAAAGTACTGATACAGGATCCTTTCAGTGTAATCAAACAAATCTAGCAGAAAAAGCCCAAAGTAGTCACTTTATAAAAACAAAAACAAAAACACCTGAATTTTCAAAACAAGTGTCAGGAAATGAACTAGTGACTGAGAAATAAGGGATCAGGGTCTTAGTTTCAGTTTAAACTTCTATCACTATAACTTTGGGATACTATCCAGTTATAGTTATATATAACTTATTATCCAGTTATAGTTACCAACTTAGTAAAATATTGGCTTTGATGATGTTTCTATAGCTCTTAAAAGACTGTATCCTAAGCTTGACTTTTTAACTACCAAATTTCAAATAAAAAAGACATTGATTTTCACCTAGATCAATATTTAAAGAAAGATGAAGTCTGTCAGTGGAATATTTTCTATAATCTAACAATTCTTATCGTCTGTTGTTTAAGGAAATATCTTTTTCTTGGTTGCAAAAAGGAGAATTAAGTACCTACCCATTCGTTTCTATTAAAGACATTCCTGCAGTGTTTCTGAGTCAAAGTTAGGGTTGATTTTCAAATCAATAATAAGTCTATCCAAATCTTATGTTTATCTAAGCGTCTTTAACTAGTCTTAACCTGCTATTAGAAAGATGTTCTAAGTATTAAGAGAGAGACAGAGAGACTGCTATGAATACACATGGTCATAGAGTGCTGCGGGGGGAGAGGCTGGCAAGAACTCTGGCTCCAAGTTAAAACTACTTTATTTTCAAACACCAGGAAGAAGGCTTATGAGACTGGCTCATGGTGAGGAGTTTTCATTTTGTCCAGAATGTAACAGGCAGCCATCAAGCTTATGAGAGGGGAGTGACAATTAGATTCACACTGAAGACATTACTCTCTCTAGAATGCAGTAAATAGATTCCAGGAACAAGAATGGAAACAGGAGACCAGTTGGTGGGTTATTGCAACAGACACATAAAGGTTGGTGCTATGGACTAAGCTGGTAACCCTGGAGATCTAAACAAGATACATGAGTTTGAAATGCATAATGTAAAATGAAGATGACAGACTTGTTGGATTAGAGGAAGGGTGGGTGAAGGGTAAAGAAGAATCAAAGATAACTCTTATGTTTTCGTCATGACCAATTTCATAGATAATAGTGACATGTAATGAGATATGAGAAATTGATAGAGAAACAAATTTGTGGGAGGGACTGGGAAATTAAGAGTTTTATTTTGACTCCCATTATAAATTTTTTTAATGTTTATTAAACATTAAACATTATTAGACATAGTGTGAGCAGAGAAGGGGCAGAAAGAGAAGGAGATACAGAATCTGAAGCAGGCTTCAGGATCTGAGCTGTCAGCATAGAGACTGATGCAGGGATCAAACTCACAAACCGCAAGATCATGACCTGAGCTGAGTTGGACACTTAACCAACCAAGCCACCCAGATACCCCTAACCCCCATTATAAAGCCAAGGGGAAATGTCAGGTAGGCAGTTGGATATAAGTGTGTAGCAAGATGCCCCGTGATTTCCTATCCTGCTGTCCAGATAAATGACTACAGTTCCAAAGTTGAAATAATAGGTGCTAGGCATATTCCATGTTTCCTGAGAGCCATCAAAGTGCTACTAGATGTATTCTTCACCTCAGGAGTTTTAAGACAGGTAGAAAACGATTATAAAATAGGATATGAGATTCATTTTCCAAGTTAATTCAGCTGAATAGTAAAATAGCTGAAAGTGACTAGAAAGGTGTGTTCGCTGCCCTAGACACTACTATAGGATATTCAATAGTTGGTATTTGAAGGCTATAATTAGAGAAACATCTGTTTTATGATTATATCCTTACTCTACTGTTCATACTTCTTTCAGAGTACTTATAAAATTGTCTTGTATGGAATAATTGAACTTAGGCAGAGATTCAATACAGAGACAATAACAACAACAACAAAAAGGCCTACATGAAGCCCAGGAGCCAACAAGACATCAGTTTGAGCAAAGGAGGAGATGGAAAAGGATGTTATCAGGATGCACAAGAAGGGAGAGCTGATTGTCTTAAAATTCAAGAGAATATTTCAAGCAAGAAAGACTGACCAATTATGTTGGAAGTTATTAAGAATGGGGGGAAGCCAAGAACTAAAATGTAATGAGTAGATTTTGTGGCACACAAGATTGTTGTATGACTTTGATGAGAGCAATTTCACCAAAAGAGTGGACACTAATATATCACTGGACAAGTTGAAAAAAAGAAAATAGTATCCAGTTTGAAGAGAGTGAATAGAAACAACTCTTTGGAAATAATTTTTGTGAGTGAGAGTCAATATATAAAATATGAGATGAAGAGTGGAATCTTTAGGATGGAATATACGAGAGTATGTTTGCATGCTAAGGACAAAATGTAATAAAAAATAAAATTAATAATTCAAGAGATAAATTACGATTGCAATAGCAAAGTCCTTAAGGATGTGAGAGGGAATTGAAATCCAGACCCACAGGAAAGGATTTGACATTGGACAAA
This sequence comes from Suricata suricatta, assembly GCF_006229205.1. NCBI lineage: Eukaryota > Metazoa > Chordata > Mammalia > Carnivora > Herpestidae > Suricata > Suricata suricatta. The sequence goes on from NC_043714.1 coordinate 23,949,542, forward strand.
AGTGGGTACATTTTACTCATTGTAACAGAAGAGAAGGTGCTAGAAAGTAGATTTGATGGGAAGAAAAGGAAGGTATTCTCAAACCTAGAATATCGGCTAAGACTTTGTGTGCTACTCTGTCTCTGGCTTATATGATCATGTGTATGTGGTGATGGTAGTTATGAATGATAGGTGAGGCACTGGGCTGGTAGAGTATTTTGAAGATTTGAATAAAAAACTGGTACAAAATAGTTATCTTTATGTAAGGGAATACTAACATGTTAAGCAAGGGTGATAAGGCGGTCAGTTTCCAACATATATTCATTTGATATTTCTGATGGTGAAATGAGGTTACTTAGCACTGGAAGGCTTTTCTCCCTATCAGCAGACCTATGTTAGGTGTAAAATAGGTGAATATTTAGTCTTAACGTTTAACTAGTGTCATGGCCTTGTCAGGAAATGGCAGAGAGGGAGAGAAATGCAAAAAATTAGTCAATGACAAAGGAGTGATTACAAAGATGGCAGAAACAATGATTTATTTTGAATCAATTATTTAGATTATTTCTTAAATCCCCATTTCAAAACACTAATATAAATCTATGCAGAAACCACTCGTTTTCTTTTTTTTTCATAATATTTTATTGCCAAATTGTTTTCCATACAACACCCAGTGCTCTTCCCCTTAAGTGCCCTCCACCATCACCACCACCTCTTTTCCCCCCTCCCCCTTCCCCCCCAACCCTCAGTTCATTCTCAGCATTCAATAGTCTCTCAAGTTTTGCATCCCTCTCTCTCCCCAACTCTCTCTCCCTCCTCCACTCCCCTTGGTTCTCCATTAGGTCTCTTTTGTTTTCTTGCTAGACCTCTGAGTGCAAACATATGGTTTCTGTCCTTCTCTGCCTGGCTGACTTCACTCAGCATGACACCCTCAAGGTCCATCCACTTTCCTACAAAGGGCCATATGTCATTCCCTCTCATTGCCATGTAGTACTCCATCGTGAATATATACCACATCTTCTTGATCCATTCATCAGGTGATGGACATTTAGGCTCTTTCCATGTTTTGGCTATTG
>NC_043714.1:23950693-24011123 GCF_006229205.1 Suricata suricatta
GGCTGACTTCACTCAGCATGACACCCTCAAGGTCCATCCACTTTCCTACAAAGGGCCATATGTCATTCCCTCTCATTGCCATGTAGTACTCCATCGTGAATATATACCACATCTTCTTGATCCATTCATCAGGTGATGGACATTTAGGCTCTTTCCATGTTTTGGCTATTGTTGACATTGCTGCTGTGAACATTGGGGTACATGTGCTCCTATGCATCAGCATTTCTGTCTCTCTTGGGTAAATCCCCAGCAATGCTATTGCTGGGTCATAAGGGAGTTCTATGGATAGTTTTTTGAGGAACCTCCACACTGTTTTCCAGAGTGGCTGCACCAGTTTACATTCCCACCAACAGTGTAGGAGGGTGCCCATCTCTCCACACCCTCGCCAGCATCTATAGTCTCTTGACTTGTTCATTTTAGCCACTCTGACTGGCGTGAGGTGCTATCTCAGTGGAAACCACTTGTTTTAAAGTTGTTGTTTTAGAATTGTTCAACCTAATGTTTTAAAATGTCATTTAACTTACTTTGTTCAGTAAGTCTCCAAATCATTTTGAGAGACAATTTAAAAGAAAGACAGTAAAAATAGAGGCCTTCATATACATATATGCATATACTTGGGACATCAGAAAACTTAACAGCAAGGAGGAAAATCTAAGTAACTTCTTACCTCCTCAGAAATGATTAAAATAATTTCTCTTATAAAATTCCTTTGGTTGATTTGACACTTCTGAGACTTATAAGTATGATGAACAAAGACTACATTTATAGGCCTTTTGGCAAATTGGCTGCTATTGTTCCTGACATTGTAACACTGTCATGGTCAAGGCTTGCCATGATGGAATAGTCAATGAAAATTAGTTGGACATCAGACATTATTTAAAAAACGTTTTTTTACATTTATTTATTTTTGAGAGACAGAGAGAGACAGAGTGCGAATGGGGAAGGGGCAGAGAGAGGAGACACAGACTCCGAAGCAGGCTCCAGGCTCTGAGCTGTTAATACAGAGACTGATACCGGGCTCAAACCCACAAACTGTGAGATCATGACTTGAGCCAAAGTCTGACGCTCAACCGAATGAGCCACCCAGATGCCCCAAGACATTATTTTTAACTTGGATATTTTTGTAGTGTTTTCTAATTAGTAACTTTATATTTTTTATTGAAACCATTTTATATCGACATGCTTTAAACTAGTATGGGCAAGAGATTGGTGATTTCTGTGTGGAAGGTACTATATCATCTGATTTAATCACCAAAAAATTCTATGAAGTAAATATTATCCCACTTTAGACAATGAGAAACTGAGATTCAAAAAATTATATGATTTGCTCAAAGGCACAAATTTAGCGAGTGACTGAATCTGGATTTGAGCCCAGATCTGTCAGTCTACCAAATCTGTGTGCTTTTTAGGTCAGAAACTTGCCTCCAGGTTTCTAACTGAATGTCTGTATCAGTTTAATTTGTGCAACCATGTAATATTTAAACTAATGGATGTGATGAAAAAGGGCACATAAACAAATAAGCTAGCTATTAGACAATATTTAAAGCACACACAAAGCAATTTGAATTTCTTTTTCCACAATATAAGCTTTCAAGGCTACCGATAGGTAGGTTTAGTATTTACTAGTATTTGAAATGAAAATATAAATTGGTCTTGATTTTCTATATTTGACCCAATATTAAATGAAAGGTTATATGCTGCTGACTATGGAAACTAAGGCTGTGCTATCTCTATTTTCTCAGCTCACTCAAATGAAACCAGATAATTCCATCTGTTTAATTCCCTTTGACCCAATTCACAGTCACCCCTAAATGGATTCCAGAAATACCGGTTCTGCAGCTTGCAGAGTTTTCTTAAAGCAAGTCTAATGGATCAAAGTGTGTCATTCTATCTGGCATCAATTTATTCATCATGCAACAAATTCACATTTTGTATAGACTTAACACAGTGCTTGGAAAAGATAAAACCAAAGGAGTCTTGACCTCAAAGACATACATGTATGTGCATCTAGGTGTGAATATGTGCACGGGTGTATATGTGTGTGTGTATTAACTCCTATAAAGCATGGCAAATTGAAGCACTTCCTAATGATGTGCACTAGTGACTTCCTCAGGGATGCCCTAGACACTATGAAGTCCCCAGCACAGTCCCTTTACGTGAGGAACTACCGTGTCGATGCCATGAATTTCACCCCCAAGAAATTGGCCCAGGAACTTCTCAAGCTCATACCAGAATTCCAGATTATGCACAGTGTGGATTCTGTCTGACAGGCCACAGCAGATAGTTAGGTGACAAAATTTGTGACAGAAATGCCTGCAAGTACTAGAGTGCTAAGGGTGGAAACACAATTTTTATCTTTCAGAGGTGGTTTTATATATATGTTATATATATAATTATAGTTTATTAAATATAATTTATTTAATAATCTATGGTGCCAAATTATAACCATAGGATTGCTATAAATTATAATGTGTTTACCCCATGAAAATTCAGAATAGAGAAGGGTGAATGTGGCCCATAGTATTAGCAATACAACTAGCAGTCAACACTTTTTTTGGTACTTAAGCTCTTTATATGAATTTTTGTTACTTTATTTCTTATTTTAGTCATCTATTGCTGGATGACAAATTATGCCCAAAATTAACAGGTTAAAACTACAAACATTTATTATCTCATAAATTTTGTGGGTCAGGAGTGCAGGCATAGCTTAGCTGGGGCTTCTGGGTCCAGATGTTTCATAAGGTTGTAGCCTAGCTGTCCATTCAGTCAATGCTGCAGTAATTTTACGGATAGATGGGTGCTAACGTACACACTTCCAAACTCATTTGGTTGTTAGCAGGCCTTAGAAGGTCTCCTTACAAGTTCACTCAAGTGAGCATCTCTATAGGGCTGCCTCATGACATAAATAGCTGGCTTTCTCCAAGGTGACAATTCCAAAGGAGAGTAGGAGAGTGTAGCCAACATGGAAGCCACAGTCATTTATAACTTCATCTCAGAAGCAACATTTATCATGACTGCCATATTTTATACATTAGAAGCAAATTAAGAAGTTTGGCCCATAATCAAAGGTGTGGCATTACACAAGTATGTGGAAATCAGAAAGCCATGGACCGCTGGCGTCTATCTTAGAGGCTGTCTACCACAATCCTAAAAAAATTTAATGAAAAGCTTTCTGAGATAAGCCTTACTTTAATTAGCTAAAACAATCAGGGCGCCGGTTGGTTAAACCCCTCCCTCAATGCTACGTAACTAAAAAATGGAGAAGACTAAGATTCAAACTCAGAAAGCATAACTGCACAGTCTCAAAACATTTCCTAAAGTAAAAATTCAAAGAGAGAAGTACTTCACTCTAGGAAAGAAATAGAATTCAAAAACAAACAAGAGATGCAATTATAAAATTATATATAATATTGAAAATATAGAGAGATTGACTTAGAAGTTGGTAGAAAATCTAGTTGGAAAAATTCATTAATGTTAGTGAGCTTTTAATATATGGCTAAAAGAGTTTGGATGTATGGATATGTAAAAAGCCATCAATTTCTTTTAAATTTTATTTTACTGTGGTAAGAACAGTTTGTCATCAATATTCTTTTTTTTAAATAAGGAAATAACACAGTTGAAGTTTGGCTCTATGAGTTCTCTGTAAATTTGTAGAATGGTCTAGAAAGGTATGACCAAAGAGATAAGGAGGCCAGGGCAGTAGGTGTGAAAGCTGCACCAGGCACAGACCCAACACAGAGTCAGTGGAAAATAGGCGATACCTACCAGTAAGAATCCCAAGATTCACTGATGAGCTGGATACAAAATTTAAAACAGGTAAGTGACAAATGATTCCAAGGTTTTAAGGGAGGAAGACTTGTAAAAGAGTAAGTTCATGGAAAACTTCAAAAGGCAGGGTTTTTGTCTGATTTCTTCACTTTTGTTCTCTGAGCATAGAACAGGTCATCATAAACCCCCCTCGAATGAATAAGTAACAGAAGCTGCCATTTATTAGACAAAGATTGACTAAGATTAGCTCCAACAGGCAAACAAAAGAAAACAGCAACACAAATGTAAGGAAGGGTTAAGATTATAAGGTTTGACGCCCTTTAAACATAGCCAGATTTTATAGTAACAAGATCAAGAACCAGGACAGGATTCGCTTGTATGGGGTTGTGTGCTAAATCAGTCTCTCTCTCCCTCTCCCTCTCTCTGTGTCTCTCTCCCACCCTGCTTTATCTTTATCACTCCCCACCCATCTGTATCTAAACCTATTTTTAGAAGCACATCTGCACCATTTTCTGCTGTGTATTGGCAGGCTGTCCTAATGATTCTCTATAATTTCAATTTACATTTCCCTTTGTTTTGCATTGATAAAAATTTGGACTTTAATTTTAAAGAATAAATGTCACTCTCAAGCGCTAAAAAACTCTTCTTGTGTTAGTAAAAATGAGGGAGATAAAGAAGGAAGGTGAACGAGAATGAGCGAGAGGGAGAGGGAGAGAGAGACAGGGACAGAGACAAAGACAGAGCAGCAGAATTTCTCTTTGGCTTGGGCTGGGGTCAAATGTCTCTCCTCTGATCTAACATTAGACAATGGTTTTCTAATTAACATTGACAATGGTTAGGAGAGTTGGAAGTTCTGAAGCCTATTTCTTCCAAAGTAGTGCTGGTAGAGACATTCTCTGGAAGATGACATAAGTGAGGTAGGCAAATATGATCGTGTGCAGTGCAATACATTTTCCTAATACATTATTTCCAATTCTTGAAAATGGCTCTTAGTGAGTTCTAAATATCAAATGAAGAAGCTGAGGCTCAGAAGGACCTAAGTAATTTCTCTAATGTTACATAACTCATAAGTGGTTTTAAACAAGACTCCAAATTTTCTGTTTTCTGACCTTAAAACTACTATCTTTCTCTTTCTACTTCTCGTTACAAGACACCACTAAGAAAAATAAGGAAGTTAAAATCAGAATGGCTGTTTGTTTAACCGGGAGTCATGCAGGCCAGGCTCTAATGGGCCAGGAGTTAGTAATTGTTGGCAACTAATATCCCTGACTCTTATCACAGCTCTGACCTTGTATCAACCTCTCCCCACGCCTGACATATAGTGAGGCTTCAGGATGGGTGAGGTCTGTCTTAGCACTTCTCTTGCTATTAAACACTCTGGAAGTTTAATGGTTTATTTTTAGCCTTTGCCAACAGAGCTGTTCTTCAAAATGCCATATGCCTTACAGTGGAGACCATAGTCATCAAACACTAGATGCAGAATTTTGAAAGAAGAGTGAAAGAAATTGTAGAGTTACAGAACATCAGTATCAAATATAAGTTGGGATGGCTAGGTAATTAGTTGCTTTGCTCCAGGGAGTGGGTAACCTGTGTTTTTCAAAGGAAAAACGGTCAGTGGAAAGAGAACAAGTACAAACTGGAAACATAAAATTAATGCAATGAGGCAAATAAGAAGTAGAGAGAGTGTGGGAATAAAATCGTTGCTGAAGAAATAGGTAAAGACAGCATTTCTCCCTAAGTGACAAGAGGGAAAAGATGTGGTTGAGTAAGAAAAATCTTACCAGATACTACATTCTAAATAAAGAAGGAAATGATGTCTTTTGCTAGGAATAAGGAGCAAAAAAGAATTTGTCCCTAAGGAATATAGAGGTTTGGAATAAAATTTATCCATTGACATGGATTCTCTCACCATATTAATTTAAACATTCACAATATTATATAAGAACAATGTAGAAGGAAGTAGTGTCAAATTATCTTTGTGTGATTCATAGATTTGACTGCAGTACTATTCACATAGTAGATGCTTAATAAAAATTGGTTAAATACATAAATTTATTAGCAAAAAAAAAGCAAATACTTATGTTCCATATCTCACTAAACAAATTCTACTGTCATATTTGGGAAATATGAATTTCATGCACCTATTTGAGAAATTATTTGAATTATTTTTAATCTGCTTATGCACTTTTAAGTCAGCTATCATATAAAGTGTGTATAGTAGCAATTTTAAATAATCAAAACCCTTTACTCTTTGTTTGCAATATATATTACATGGATATAATATATCACAAGGATGATTCTGCTAGGAAATATTATTTTTGAGAAAAATTCTCAAATTCATTGTCACAAAAAGGGAGAAATTATTGATAAACACATCTAAATTTGCAGATTGGTTATTTTCAGGGGTTATTTGGGGTCATAATTGTAAATCTCATTACTGCGCTTGAAGGAGGTCTCTTTCATTATTATGGTGCGCGGTCCATATCCCTGAAGCTAATTGCAAGGTAGAGCTGCAGAGTTCTAATTGTTTGCCATCAAAATAGCTGTGTAAGCTTGATTAACAGTGTTCAGCAACATTCATAATAGTCCAAGCCTGGCCCTGCATAAAATAGAAACTGGGAAAAAAATCAATAAGATTTAATAAGATCAGGAACAATCACTTACAATAGTACATCAATCACACAAAGTAATAGGTGCAGGATTTGATAGGGTCCTGAACTGCCTGAGAGATTCATAACCATACTCGTTAATGATTTGTTCATTTGCATTTTATCAATCCAGCTACAGCTGACAAGCAGAAGGAGCAGGAAAGAAATATGTTGACTTAAACTCATCAGCCTTGCAATTAAAAAAATAACATATAATAGCAAATGTCTTGTCACATGGAAATCTGATGTTATTACAGAGATGTGTGCAATCCTCTGCTTTTCAGACGGGGCTGCAGTTAGACTTGCAGAATAGGTAGGCTGACAGTGTCCCTGTGGTCACTAGGAGGTCTCGAAGGTCAGAAAGAATGTACATGTGAATATAAATTTCCTCTCTACCTTTCATAGACCTTGATTGCATAATAATATTTAATGCCAAATGTGCATATTTCCTTGTTTTTATCTCTTTGAAATAAATGAAGCTCCTGGCTTTGCCTTAGGCAAAACCTCTATCAAATGCTAAAATAATCTTAATGAGACGGCTTTCTGGTGATTATTGCTTGTCATTATATCCTATTTCAGTTGATATTGTGGCTATAGAAAATAATCAGGCTGTATTTACCATCTATATTAAAAAGCATTTTGGGAAGAAAGGTAAATGGATAAGATAAAATTGTGAAAACAAATTTCTCATTTTAAATAAATAATATTATTTAATGTGGAAAAATAATCCCCCTGTAAACATCAGAGGCATAATGAAAAGTCTGAGCTACTTCCAAGAAATTCATGTGGATTTCTGCTTAGAAAATTTCATGCAGGTTTTCTACGGGAGAGAATTATGTCAATGGAGGGACGCAGAGTACATTGTCAGAAGCCGGCAGCGGTGCCGTCCAAAATGTGGATTAATTAGCCTCTGTCCAAAACTCTGGTAAATAATGTGCTCCTTCAGAGAAAAATGTTATGATTCAAGCCCTTGTGGATGATGTTTAAATAGCTGATTTCTATATAGGATTCTTTAATTCAATCAAAGTACAGGTAAAATCCCATTATAATAGACTCCATGGGGCCTCTAAATTGTTTTGTTGTGGTAGAATTTGGTTAAAATGAATAAATACATTTATCACATTCCCAGTATGTAGTACATACTAGAGAGACAGACTTGAAGCCCAGTCTCTTTTCTATTGAATTAACACAGGAAAAGAAATGCTTTGAATAAAAATGGGGGCAGGAGCAAAGTATAATGCTCACATACCTTGTAAGGCTTCCCCAAACTCCTGGATGACTTTAAAGTGGTTTTAGTATTAAGATAAAGTTTTTTTTCTTTCCTTTTAAAGATAGGATTAATTAATTTGTAGCAATGTGGATGGAACTCAGGGTGTCATGCTAAGTGAAATAAGTCAGGTAGAGAAGGACAGATACCAGATGTTTTCACTCATAAGTGTAACAGGAGAAACTTAACAGAGGACCATGGGAGAGGGGAAGGGGAAGAATAGTTAGGAAGAGGGAGGGAGGCAAACCATAAGAGACTCTTAAATACTGAGAACAAACTGAGGGTTGATGGGGGAGAGGGGAGGGAGGAAAATGGGTGATGGGCATAGAGGAGGGCATTTGTTGGGATGAGCACTGGGTGTTATATGGAAACCAACTAGACAATAAACTATAAAAGAAAAAATATATAGGATTAATTAGGCTGGCCAGGCTTTTGAAATCTAAAACATTGAAGAAAATAAAAAGTAATATTATTTGTTATCCTGATAAAAATAACTGTAAAGAAGTCAATTTTATGCAGATTAATTTGCTCTTCCTACAAAGCAAACCACCCAGAATCAAGTGCTTCAATTATACAGGTTGACTCTTCTAAAGCCATTAAACAGAGAGAGCATCAGGAAATTCGCCAAGAATCAATTCGTAGGACGCCAATTTGCCTAAAAGCAAATTGATAAATGTTCAATTTACTGAAAGACCAATTCACACTAAATTTTGGTATTCAATGATTTGGTTTTGGTGCATTGGTTGGCCTCAAATATACACTTATCGGTTGCATGGGAATTATGAATTATGCTGGAATGTGGAAATGGTTTTAATTATTCTCAACATTCTTAACCTTTCTTTCACTGTAGAAACAATTTTAACCCTGACATTGTAACGGGCCTCTGGAAATACAATAAAGCATGTACTCCAAATGTTCACATTCTAACAGGAAAAAACAACAACAAAAAAACAAAGCAAAAACCAAAAAGCAAACCCCATGTCTTATGCATATTCTTTAAAATATATTATTATATATCTGTTAAGTCCATCTGGTCCAGGGTGCCATTCAAACTCATTGTTTCTTGAACGATTTTCTGCTTAGATGATCTGTCCATTGCTATAAGTGGAGTGTTAAAGTCTCCTACTATTATAGCATTGTTATCAATGAGTTTCTTTATGTTTGTTATTAATTGATTTATATTTGGGTTTTCCGGGTTAGGGACATAAATATTTACAATTGTTAGATCTTGTTAGATAGTCCCTTTATTATGACGTAGTGCCCTTCTTCCTCTCTTGTTACAGTCTCTGGTTTAAAACCTAGTTTGTCTGATATAAGTATGGCTACTTTACCTTTCTTTTGACGTCCATTAGCATGATAGATGGTTCTGCATCCTTTCACTTTAAGTCTGGATGTGTCTTTGTGTCCAAAATGAGTCTTTTGTAGGCAGCATATAGATGGATCTTGTTTGTTTGGCTATTTGTTTTATCTATCCTGATACCCGTTGTCTTTTGATTGGAGCATTTATGATTATTGATAGATATGAACTGAGTGCCATTGCATTGACTGTAAAATTATTGTTTCTGGAGATTTCTCTGTTCTTTTCTAGTCTTTACTGCTTTTGGTTTTTCTTCCTCACTCAACGAGTCCCTTTTAATATTCTTGCAGAGCTGGTTTAGTGGTCACAAACTCCTTTAGTTTTTGCTTTTCTGGGCAACTCTTTATCTATCCTATTCTGAGTGATAGCCTTGTGGATAAAGTATTCATGGCTGCATATTTTTTCCATTCAGCATGTTGAATATATCGTGCCTGTCCCTTCTGGCCTGCCAGTTTTCTGTTGATAAGTCTGTAACCAGCCTTATGGGTCTTCCCATGTAAATTAAGGACTTCTTTTGCTGCTGTCAGGATTCTTTCCTTATCCCTTTATTTTGCAAATTTTACTATAATATGTCTTGGTGTTGGCCCGCTTTTGTTGATTTTGATGGGAGTTCTCTGCGCCCCGTGGATCTGGATATGTTTCTTTCCCCAGATTAAGGAAGTTTTCAGCTACAATTTGTTCAAATAAATCTTCTGCCCCTTTTCCTTCTCTTCTTCTTTTGGGACTCATGATAAAATTGTTATTATATGTTATAAAGACACTGAGTTCCATAAGTCTACATTTTTGATCTAATATTTTTCTTTCTTCTTTTCAGCTTCAGTATTTTCCATAATTTTATCTTTTCTATCACTCATTAATTCCTCTGCTTCTTCCATCCTTGTGGCCATTACAATCAGTTTCAAACCTCAGCTATTGCATTTTTTTTTTTAATCTCAGACTACCTAGTTTGTAGGTCTCATCTTCTTTAAGACCAGCTAGTATCCTTATGATTGCTTTTGAAATTCTGGTTCAGGCATACTACTTACCTATTTTGGTTAGCTCTCTAGCCATGACCTCTTCTTGTTCTTTCTTTTGGAATGGATTCCTCAATCTTGGAATGCTGTCTAGGTCTCTGTCTTTTGTGTGTTAGGAAAGCCGGTGCTTGGTCCTATTTTCACTAGAGCTGAAACTTGGCAGCCTTCAATGATCAGTAGATCTGGTGCATGTGAGAGTTTTGTGCAGGTCTTTTGGGGAGAGGCCTGTTGCTGAGCTGGCTCTCAGTCACACTCACCCTATTAAAAAAGTCACCTGCTGAGTGCAGAGGGCAGTGCTTGGTGTAAGCAGCTCAAGCCTCCACTGTGTGTGCTGTGCTGCTCACTGAAGTCTGTCTGTGCTGAAGGGAAGAGTGAAAAATGGGTTAGGCCCATTCACTTCCCTGAAGAGGGGAATTCCTGCCCACTGCTGTTCAGGAAGCCCTTACAGAAGAGTGACCAATCTCCCCTCTTGTGTCCCAGGTTTCCATCTGATTCCTGCCTTTACTCACTTTGTGTCCACCCTCTGCCTACCTGTCCAGAGGGTGGTGCAGTGCTCCTGTGTTTTTATCTCAGACATGCAGCTGGGTTTCAAAACTCCAAGTTTTGGGGACCTAGGGTTATCTGGTCCCAAGCTGATCCTCTGAGGGAGGATCTCACTGTGTTGTGGTTGTTACCAGTTTGTCCCAGAAAAGCAGTCTCACAACTGCACCGGAACTTGGAGTTTATGATGAAGCACACCAAAAAGCTGGCCTACAGGTTAGCAGCCCTCAGCAGGTCACTCTGTTTGTATGCTGGGGAATGTGCCCGCCAGCTCTTTTGTCCCGGGAGAGGCACTGCCACGTCTTCCAAATGCACTCCAAGAAAGGGAACTGTCTCAGAGGTTCCTCATAGCTGGGCCGATGCAATTAACTTTGGCCAGTGAGACATTAGAAGCAAAATGCAAGTGGAAGCTCAATAGCACTTGTACACTAAAGCTTGTCTTGTTATAGTTAGTGCTCCTCTTTGGAAAGCAACTGCCTAATTCTGAATAAGACAGGGCAAGGCCATCTAGAGAGAGATAGGAACGCTCAGCCTGGCTCTAGCTGTTCTAACTATCCCAGCTGACACTAGATATGTGACAGAAGGTGCCCTCTTGGACCGCCAGCCCCAGAAGATAGTATGTGAGACACTGCCAAGCTGTTCCAATCATACCCAGTCAATATTAAAGAATCATGAACGAATAAATACTTAATGTTTTAAGCCATTAGATTTTAAGGTGGTTTCTTATATAGCAACTCATAACTGAAACAGAAATAAGTACCCAGAAGTAAGGTTCTATCGGCACACAATAGTTACATGGTGTGTGCTTAAAGACCAGGTGACAGGTGAAGTCCTGAAGAGCATAAAGGAAATGGCTATTGAACACTGGCATAAAAAGGACTCAAGTTTTGTACTATAGAACGGTTAGTGTGATTGTCACCTTCAGCAAAGTGAAAAAAGTATTAGTAGCTCTGAGAAGACTTCTACCAATAATATTGAAGTGGCAGCTAGATATGTGTGTCTTCTGTCATAAAATATGAGAGGTTAGATGAGCTTAAGAAAAAACCAACACCTCAATATTCAAGCAAAACATAGAGGAAATATACAGAAGACATGACTTGTTTTGTGCTACAAGAATGTTTCCTGGCCAAAGACTTTCAAAATTAGAAATTAGCTCAGGTAAAGATCAATTTCTGGGTGCTTCTAGTAACACATGCCCTCACAGTAAACAGTAAGCCTAGAATGGAGTGAAGGACACCTTTTTAGACCTCAGGAAGAGTTAAAGCTCTGCCTCAGAGAATTAATGAAGTGGCTTCTTAGAATCTTAACCTTGTCTACACCACATTCAGTTACACAGTTTAAGACAGCTATTTAAAGGAACCACTACTATCTTGCATTAAAAGTGTTGACATAATTAGGGCACCTGGGTGGCTCAGTTGGTTGAGTATCTGACTTCAGCTCAGAACATGATCTCACATTTCACGTCTGAGCCCCATGTCAGGCTCTGTGCTGACAGCTCAGAGCCTGAAGCCTGCTTCAGATTCTGTGTCTCCCTCCATCTTTGCTTCTTTGCTGCTCATGCTCTCTCTCTCTCTCTTTCTCTCTCTCTCTGTCTCTCTCTCTCTCAAAAATAAATAAGCATTTTTTAAAAATTAAAAAAATAAAAGTGTTGACATAATTTAAAAAGATAAAAAGTCTTTTCTGTGACAAGGAAGAAGGTTGAGAAGGGTACTCTGTTGCAAATATGCACCATTTTTTATGAAAAGGAAGAAAAATCAGAGAGTAGATTCAAAGGCCAAGGTGACTGAGCCAAAGCTGTATAGAACCACTTCAAGGGAGCAAAACTAGACCCTAGGCAAAGACTTTATAAGATAACAAATGGAGGTTGTTTTAAGCAACTACATTTTGTGCATGACAGCAATAGAAAACTCATATACTCTCTTCTCCAGATTCTGTTATTGGCTACTGGCTTGTTTCAGAAACCATGTGTATGTCACTTCAGAACCTGTTGGTCTTATCTTTCTTTGATTTCATCCACTAATGTAGTAGCCAGTTTGAGGAAGGCTCTGATAAGCAGACTTATCTTGACATTCTTCAGTTGTCATAGCATCATATTGGTTCACAGCATGTTTTTATATCATTTCAGTTGGACCTGGTGAGCAAGGACTAGAAAGTATGCTTGATGTCCCAGTAAACCACTCACATGAATGAAAGGGCGGGATATTAAACTGTCAGAAAAAACATGTGAACATTTTAGGAGTTTAAAGATGTGAGGCATCCATCCTAGGACATCCCCTTCATCTTTTTTTTTTCTTTTTTTCAATTTCTTTAGCAATTCATAACTGCTGTAAAGACACAGTGTTTGGTGGAATTCTGAGCATTTTGAAGGCAATGACTGATCCACCCCATTTGTTAGGTGACTCAGAAGGCTCCAAGTTTTAAATCGAGCCCAGTATAAGGCATAACCTTCCTTGCCACATAAGCAATGATCAAATCAATCCAATGATGTTAGTAGTATCTCTGTTTGATAAGGATGCTATGTGGCAAGCCTGGACAGTAGAAGTATAGACCGGGTTCCTGAGCAAGGATATAACCTTCTGCAGTAAACAATAAATATTCTCAAAAATCTCCAGTAGCCCTGGCCACCGTAGTTCTTTCATTAACTCTTCTGTATTACCATTTTGCAGAGATTGGTATTTGGCCAACATCTGAACTGACCCTGTGATGAACTGAACTTGTACCCATATAATAGGATAGTAGCCAGATAAGGAAGGCATGAGGTACCTGAATGATGCCAGGTGTGTACTGCATTGATCACTTCTTTCACATCACTTCTGAATCTCGACCTCACCTGTTTCTTCCAAGCCACTTCTGTGCAAACCAGGTCAGCACAATTTTGTGTAATCTCCCAGTTCATACCACCTCAACCCTATGTTGTACTCATTTAACTTCTTCTCCTAAGAATTCTCCGCTGATTCTACAGTGCCAAATGAGAAGGAGCCCATTCTGTTCACATGATGTACAAGCTGTAAGTATAAGAGAGCTACTATCGATTAAGCAACTAATTAAACAGTAAAAGATGGTAAGCTAGCAGAAAAAATACTTTCCTTACTCCCCTCATCAAAAGACAACCCTCAAAACCATGTTATGTAATTTATCAGAGTCCCATAGATTGATACAACCAATCCACAGAGGATGTCTTAAGTGCTGATATATTTTTTTGCAAAATTAGTAAAAAAAATACACTTTTTAATTAATTAAGATAAGTTGCTGACATGACACTCAATTACCCCCAAATACTTAAGCAAGGAGTTCAGCAAACAAAGATATTCTCCTATATAACCACAATATAATTATCAATGCTGAGAAATAAATACTTATGTGTTACTATATCAATAGTAATATTGATACATAGATACATTATTATACTGGTGCATTGCTTTATCAAGATAAGAACCCATTCTTCTTTTGTCAATTGTCTTCATAGTTATTTTATAACAAAATTTCCAAAAAAATTTCCAATCTAAGATCATGTATTGCTTTTAGTCTCCATGTTTTTCAATATTCTTCAGGCTAGAATTGTCAGTCAGTCTTTCCCTGATTTACAACTTTGACATGTTTAAATATTAAAGACTAGTTATTTTGGAGAATGTCCCTCAATTTAGGTTTGTCTGATTTTTCCTCATGATTAAATTCATGTTATGCACTCAGGCAAAAATCATAGAGGAGAACTTTTTCCTTTTATTGTTTCTTATCAGGTAACATCATTTTGATTTGTCTCATTAATTGTTATGTTAACTTTAATCATTAGATTAATTGACAAATATCCCATTTATAAAAACATTTACCCTACCAGTCTTAATATCTGTTGAGGTTTATTATGATGGTTGTCAAATAATTATTTTCTAATTTTAATTCCATAATTTCTCTTAAATGTACTTGTTGGCTTCTTTCTTTTTCTTTCTCTCCCTTTTTCTTCCTTCTTTCCTTCCTCTCTCTTTTCCTTCTCTTTCTTTTTTTTTAAATGTTGTATTTATTTTTTAGAGAGAGAGAGAGAGAGAGAGAGAGAGAGAGAGCATGAGCAGGGGAGGGTAGAGAGAGAGGGAGACACAGAATCTGAAGATAGGCTCCAGGCTCTGAGCTAGCTGTCAGCACAGAGCCCAATGCAGGTCTCGAACCCACCAACTACGAGATCATGACCTGAGCTGAAGTTGGACACTTAATTAACCGAGCCACCCAGGCACCCCTCTTTCTTTCCTTCTTTCTTCCTCTTTCTTTCTTTCTTTTCTTTCTTTCTTTCTTTCTTTCTTACTTTCTTTCTTTCTTTCTCTTTCTTTCTTTCTTTCTCTCTCTCTCTCTCCCTCCCTCCCTCCCTCCTTCCTTTCCTCCCTTCCTCCTTCCCTCCCTCATGCATTCGTATTTTTATTCAATGGGTTATAATACATTCATATTGTTGTGTACTGTAATGTTCATGTATTTTAATGTTTAAATTATTACAGATTTTGTAAGTGGAGACTCCATCAAACTGACTTCTGCCTCTTTTTGCTATGTTTCATCATTATTTTAGCCCTTTAAAAAATTTTTTCACAAGAAAATGTTCCAGGTTTATGTGCTACTTTCCCAAAGACTTTGTCCCCCATGAATTACCATTTCCAAGAATTTTCATCAGTTTTCATGTTCTGGTACCTACACCTAAGGTCTCTACAGCTCAAGGAGAAAGTCATATTTTCCCACTGTAGAACATTTCTAGTTGTTCAAAATTAAAATTTGCAAAGTATAAGTTATTTATATTTTAAGATTTACATACATTCAAATTCACACAGTTGGGTGAACAGTTCTATGAAGTTTGATAAATGCACCGCTATAATCCAGCTATGGCAAAATGCCATCACTTGTAGCACCCTTGTGCTACTCCTGGAATGTAAACTCTCCCTTCACTCTTAACCTTTGGCAACTTACAATGTGTCTTCTAATTTTATAATTCTGCCATTTTTGGCATTTCATATAAAAGGAATAGTAGAACTTATAGTCTTTTACTGACTTCTTTCACAAATGCATTTGCTCACTCGCATTGTTGCATGTTTTAGTAATCAGTTCCTTTTCATTGCTGAGTAACATCCCTTTATATAAATGTACCACATTTTGTTTTTCCATTCCTCCCCTTAAAGATATTTAGGCTGTTTCCAGTTTTGTGCTATTACAAATAAAGCTGCTATAAACATGTACAGGCAGGTTTTTGTGTGGATCTGAAACTACCAACCTATTTCCCAAACTGATTATACCATTTTGCATTTTCACCAGCAATGTAGGATGCTTCAAGTTGCTCTACATCCTTGCCACCACTTGGTTGCTAGCCTTAATATTTATTTTATAGCCATTCTAGTCGTAACTCATTTTTTATTTAATTTGCATTTTCCTAATAAGTAATGATATTGGACATAAAGTAACATAATTTCATGCAGAGCAGAAGCTCTCCGTGGTAATGATTCTCACCTGATAACTTGATTTGCCCCTGAAACATCGTCTCTCCACAGTTAGTATGTGGACTTCTATTATAGTTCTGGTGATTCTGACCCAACCTGCCTCCAATTCCTAAGAACAGCATCCTCTCAATCCCCAGGTTAAAAACTAGTGGCCTCTAAACTCAGAAAGAAAGAAGTAAAAGTAGGGTGAAGTTATAAGTATGGTTGGAAGTGGAATAAAGGGGGTTGCAAAAATTAAACTATTGTGACCTTCATGTATTCACTCAAGTAAAAAGTGAGGTCATCCGTTCAAAATGAAATGTAAAGCTATTTTATTATAACAGACAGATGTTATTTTATTATGGAAATCCTTATCTATCCTTTGCCTTTCTTTAGTGGGTGGAAGTGTGAAGTAACATCAGACAGAGCTATTTTACAAGAATGTTATTGTTTCGTGCAGTTGCATAAACCAAGGTTGCCTGCAAACCCACCCATAATGGTAAAAACCAGCCAGTTTCAGTTTATAATTTTCAAGTAGAAATTTTCCAGTTAAATGTCTTTGGCATTGGCATTGAACCTGCTGGCTATCTTTTGTGTGAGGAGAACGTCTTGCATCGTATGACAAATACAACATGTCAGAGATTTTGATGGGCAAGAATAATCTCAGCAGCCTTTTGACTCTTCTTTTAAAGCAGTGAAGTTGTGGCAAAGTGATTGTTTTCCTAAGGAATATGAAAGTCTAGAAGGACCTTACTTTCTTAAAAATTTAGTGTTTTTTTTTTTTGAGAGAGGGAGACAGAGAGAGAGAAAGAGAGGAGAGACACAGAGAGAGAGAGAGAGAGAGAGAGAGAGAGAGAGAGAGAGAGAGTGAGTGGGGGAGGGGGCAGAGAGAGAAGGAGATGCAGAGTCTGAAGCAAGCTCCAGGCTCAGAACTGTCAGAGCACAGAGTAATGCGGGGCTCAAACTCGCCAACTGTGAGATTATGACCTGAACAGAAGTTGAATGCTCAACTGACAGAGCCACTCAAGCACTCCAAGAAGGGCATTACCTTTTAATTAAATATCTGTATCTCTACAAATAGTAAAGAGAGTACCGTTGACACTAAAAAATTATCAGTAGGCTATAAAGACTTGTTAGTAACACAAATCTAAATAATAAGGAGAGTCGACAATTTCCAAACAAAGAATAGTTTGTATTTGGGACCAACTGGGTAAATAGTGCCTTTGTAGATGTTGGCTTTTCAAGTTAATTTTAGTAATGGAAAATACCTTTTCATTGCAGTGTCTCATTTCTTTTTCAAACAATTTAACTATCTCATCAGTGCTGACAACCTCAGTAGTTTAGTTTCTATAGCAAACACAATTTTTGAAGCCTTGTCTTCTTGACTTGTCCTTTTCTTTTTCCTTTTTTTTTTTTTCCTGGACTGTTACTTAAATACAACTGGTAATTAGTAACTACATACAGATTTTGTTTTGTTAGAAGGTATATATTGCTAATATGTTATTCTTCTTGTGTTAAATATTATACTTTATTCTAAAATCGTGGACCCATTACAGAAAAATAAAGAAAACCAGATATTTAGTAAGATTTTATATCAAACAACTATAGGTCAGAAAAATTGAAATATACCAGAGGAATTTCAAATCCTGAAAAAGTAGAAAAATAATCTAGCAGAATGAATCTTTTTCCATATCAAGAATCATATAGGAATAAGGCTCTGGCCAATGATCATTTCCCTTCTCCAATGGTAATGCAAATCTACTTAGTGATTGAATAAAATATCCCCTCCAGTCTTTTTTTCCCCCTTTACACTAAGCCTTATCAGCAAATTCGCATAATGTTAGTAGAACCATTCCTCAGGATGTGAACGTTAAATGAAGGAGTTGGATGTCAGATAGGAACGTGGCATTCCCCTAATTCATCTTAATTATGAAATATAAACCTAACTTGATGTTTATTTGTTCACAATTTCAAGCTCTTTTACGGTCATACTTCCAATTTGAGTTAATTTCCATACACATTTTTAAATAAAAATTATCACTTGTAAAATAGTATCATTATTTTATCATGTGTAGTATTAAAGAAAGATTCAGTGTCTAAAAAGTTGTATTAGTCCGTTCAACCACAGCTTTTCTTAAAAGTTTGTAATATTTTAAATTTATACTCAATTTATACAATGTGTGAATGGTACATCTTATTTCAACATTAACATGATTAGAATTGATTAAAGTACTATAATTGTCTTATAAGTATGCTTTTCACCTCTACCTGCTAATTATATAAGGAATCATTTCTTAACAGTACCCCAAAGCTCAGTTTGTCAAAAATTTCTTCCAGAGAACAAAAATATAAATACAATATCAAATGCATTATTTTAAAAGATTTCATGTGATATAGCCAAATAGACTATAGCAAAGTGATGTTTTTTCTTGTTAAATTTAATATAAATGTTGACCATCATTGGTGGGAGACCACTTCTGATGTATTAGGCAATTACATTGATGGATGGTTAATTGAGTCACTGTGGCAGACCATATGTTTGCTCATGACCTGAGTGTCATTGGTCAGGTTATGGCTTCACATCTCTGACCTATAAAATATACTACTTTGGAAAATACCTGTTTTAAATTTAAATTTCAGGTTTAAAATGCCCACAGTAAAATAAATTATTAGCTTTATCATCAGAAATGTGTACACACTTGTTTCTGGCACTGAGGTGACTTAGACTGTTATATGGCTTAAAACCACCAGTAAATGACTTTTATGTGAATGATGAAATTAATTGTCTCAGTTTAAAAATGTTCTCTGATATTAACAGAAACTTCACTTGAACTTTCATACATATATATATGTAGCTATTTAGATAATATTCACTTTTCTGATCCAATGTCTACCAGTACAGAAAAACAAAGACCTGGGAAAATGGACATAAGTTAGAATTCTTGACCACGGAGCTTCCCTAAATTACTTGAGTCACCTTTCAGTGAATTTGATTCTAGGTTATGATTATCTTTTATTATTGCAATTTGAAAAGGAAGAGAGAGCTCTGCCTACTTCCTGCCTTTTACATAATGCTGTATAAGTTCTAACAACTTCCAATATCAGTGCACTTACCTTCTATCTTAGAAAACTTACAAATGACTTTTAAAACTAATTTCCTAGACAGTGCTTTATTATGGGCACTCTGTCTGGAGCCTATTCAGACAAAAACCAAACAAACAAAAACCCCTCATTTTCATGGAATAACCAACTACATTAGTATAACATAATAAAAGAATTCCAAGATGTGCCCCCTCCACACACACAAAATATCCGCCCTCTAGTGTATACACCCTAGGGTGTGAATATCATGGATTTTACTCTCATAATGAGATTAATTTATATACCAGAGTGGACTTTAAAAAAAGGAGATTATCTAGAGTGGGCCTGAACTCATCAGCTGAGCCTTTAAAAAGGACCAGGACCAGGGCTTTTCCTGAAGTCAGAAATTCAGAGCCTGAGAAGGATTCTACATGACAGACATTCTCCAATGTTGGCTGTGAAGATAAAGGGAACCATAGGACAAGGACTGTAAACAGCCTCTATGAGCAGAGTGGACTCTCAAAAAATAGTTCATGAGGAAGCACCTTCTTTGGTACCACAACCATAAAGGTTGAAATCTTCCCATACCCTGAATGAAATTGAAAGGGATCCTACTTGAGAGCATCCAATGAGAACTCAGTTTGGCTGACACCTTGATTTCAGACTTAGAATGGGTGGATTCTGACTAGGACCAGTAGATGAATCTGAGGCCATCACTCAGTGCCTGGACTCGTTGACAGAGGGGTGTTGTTTTAGGTCACTAAATTTTTGATAATTTGTTACATGGTAAATGAAAACTAATGTAAACCACTTAGGATATAGCTCATTGTAATCAGTTAATATTTATATGGATTGTTATATTAATTAATATTTATATTAATATTTATATAAATTAATATTTCATTCTTAAGGAATAATGAAAATATAAAAGAATATGCATGGTTATGAATAAAATACCCACACATCCTAGTCAGCACACACATGCTATCCATATTTATAATATTGCCATGATTAGGAAATGTGGTAAGTATTTTAGTAGGATACACCCTTGAATTGTGATTCCTATTTTTAACTATTTGGATTTTGAGTGTCAGAATAAACATTTCTACTTTTTTTATCAAAAGGACATAAAATACCTTCTAAACTTGTGTGAGCAGTTTTGCATATTTCCTCTTTGAACTAGTAATTTTTAAAGCCATTTAAATTTCTCAAATGCTTTAAGGTAAATACTATTAGTCTTTTACGTCCATGTGGTGGGACATGTGTCTAAGTCATGCATTATCCATGACCTGTCTTTGATGATTCATCCAGTTTGACAAGTAACTGTCTGCTTTTAAGCTCTTTGGTTTGCATCAACAGTGAGATGAAACGAGACTTGAACAACATGTACTATTGAAGCAAAATATCATACAATCATTGTATTGTTAGAAAAATAAAGCTTTGTAATGGACAAAAATAGCTAATGGAGCAGTATCTTTGATTCAACCATTGATTTTCACACAAAATATCCAGAATTAAATATCTTTCGTCCAAAGACTTTGACCTGTAACAAGAAAAAAGAAGGTTCATTTCTGCTATGTAATTTTTAGGACTCATTGAGAAAGATTATGATAATGTACATATAATAAAATTGTCGACAATGGTTGAGTCTTGTCATTGTGAACTACCTTCAAGGAGGCTGCATTGAAGATGAGAACTAACAGTTTCTTCATTTCGATTAGCTTACCTTTTCAAGTATTCTGCTAAGAACTTCTATCACACAAATAGAAGCAAGAATTTTATTACCATCACTATAGCAACTGTTGGGAAATTTATTTCAAAACAGTCAGCTACCTCAAAATTTTCCAGAAAGGAAAGGAGAGCAGATGATATGTAACATTTTAATTCACTTATAAAAATTGTTCACTAATCTAAATTAGTACAGTGTTCCATACAAGGAAGGGCAAGATAGTCCAGTTTCTTTATAATTTTTTGTTTATTTGTTTAAGCCATATGAGAGCATATATGTATCTGTGTATATGCCTAAGTTAATTAGGCTTTTCTTTATGAATTAATTTTTAGGATCTCTTTCACAATTTTGAAAGTGGCTTACAAAATTCTTTTTAAAGAATAGTTTTATACAAATCATTCAAAATTGAGTATATCACTAAACAATACTTTCTCTGGGAACTAAAATATTTAAATTAACAACATCAAACAAATATTAATGTATGTGGGGAAATCGAGAATAATAGTATGTTCTTTGTCTTGAACAAGAATTTTCAGAATCCCAAGGCTGATTTATTCAGTATGTTGTTCTCTCTCTTAAATTTCTGTGCGAGAAAATGCCCTTGTTCTTACGACCGTATCTTTTCGTTTCTCTGAACTTTTTCACGAACATGCATAGTTCAAAGTTGCTGACAATCTGCATTTAAAATAAGATGATCATAGAGTGGTATGGTTGCCTGGGCAATTTTTAACCTTTATGTCTTCACTGGAGCCAGAGTTCTGAGAACTTCGTTTATAATGGCCTTTTAAAAATGCCGTTCTGGACTGATAGGACTTACTTTTTAAGTACTCCTCTCATACTTTAAATGAAAAAGACATGATAAGATTTCAAGATTTCCTGAAATGCATTGTTATGCGTGATTTATGCACATTTGTAGGAGGACATGGCTGCCTTTGGGTTTCCCTTTTAGAGTTTCCAACGGATGATTGAAGTCCTCTGCAGAATGGAGAGGGACTGGGTGCCTTTGGAGACAGATTATGCTATGCATCTCTCCTCAAAGTTTGCCCAATCACTGTGTGAATTCTACTGTTAGTATTAAATCTTGTGAGTACAATTATTCTTGAAAGAACAACAAAAAGATAAGAATATGCTTGTAGTAAACCATTAAAATGATGCATGAGTTATTTTTGAAAGAGCTTATTGGTGCTTTAAAATCTAAAGTTGATTTTCTATGTTCATTACTTTCTTTTATTGTAGAATCAATTGAACGAAACATCTAGTGTATATACATGCGTATATACACTGTACATAGATGTAGATACAGACACACATTTATGACTTTATAGATATAAATTCAATATTAGGTTTATCTATTTAAAAATAATGGTTATATATTTGGTAATAATGTGTTTTTAAAGCTTTTTCCTAAAAAAACCTGATTAAGTCAATTAATTCTATAACTATGGGAGTATTTCATTATGCTTTTACTACAGTCTTTTATCACAAAATTGGTGTCTCATCTATGCTGTATACCATTTCCATCAATATTCTTTAGAATGGAACATTAAGGTAAGAAGTAAATGTGTGACTAATAACATCTAGAAATATTAAACAGTATTTTTCCACTCTGAATACCATTTTTCTTTAAGGGAGTATTACCCCTTCAAATTAGTAAGAACTTTGGGTATGACATTAGCTAGTTGATAATTATATTATAATTATATTATTTATTTTACTCCATGAAAGTGTTTTTCCTATGATGGAAATAAATGTAGGATGTCTACAGAAAATATCCCAACTTTTAAACATATGAACATTTAACTTAGATGTTTATTTCAAACTCTAGGCCTTTCTTCATTAAAAATATATATTATATTTTAAATTGATTAAACATAAATTGTTTTGTTTAAAAGTTAAAATTTTGGCGGCTGCCAGTAGATGGCATTCTGGTTTCTGCGAGTGATGTTTATTTAGGGATGGGCTCTTTTCTTTGGAAAAAGGGAAAAGAAACTGTGACAATAGGTTTCTGATTGAAAAGATTATTAGGCCTTCTTGAGAAAACTGTAGCCATTCTAAAAACAATTAAGTCTCCAATCACGTTTCTCTTATTAAGTTAGTTTACCAATCTCTGTCAATTTGTTAACTCTCTAAGTTGTGATTTAGATAAATTTAATGTAATTTTATTAAATAAAAATTTAATGTTAAAATATAATGTTATGCTATCCTAAGTAAACCAGTGAAAATGTTGTTTTAGCTTCATTCAGAGCACTGTAATCAATAATTTAACTTAAGCCAAAATGATTTTTATTGCTGACTGACCAAAATTTGTATGTATTAGCATCATTTAGTCATGAATGACCTCACGATCCAAGTTTTCTTTTGTAAAAAGTTATCAATCTCAAATTAATTTCTTCCAAATAAGAAACATAACCTAATATAGTCTCCTGCCTATAGTAGATGATTATTAGGTGTTTGTTAAATGGATAAATGAGAAAGTACACTTAGAACTCACTATGATCCTATGTCTGAATTTATTCATAAAGTTACATAAATTGAAGGTCCTCAGAGACCTCTTTTTTAAGAATATCAAATGTCTAACATGGACAATGGGCTGCTATTCCTTCTCAAGATTTCCCTTAATTCTTTCACTACTGTGAAGATAATTAAAGTTATGCTTATATAGGCAGTTTCTCTGTACATTGTCCTTAGTAGTTACATGCTTTGTTTTAGTTCTGGGTAGGTGAGGGATTAAACCCCATGAATACTTAAAAAAAAGAGAAATTCTTTATTTCTAACATGTTTAAAAATACCTAAACACCAACATACTTAAAAGCCATTAAGATAACATTTTCACTCATCATTACAGAAGAATAAAAAATAATTTTCTAAGCAAATTAAAAGGTACAAAAAAGATCAGGATAGATGATCATTCAAAATAGCAAACATTTTCCAAATACTATTTTCATCTTTAAATTTATAGACAAATAATTAATATACTAATTGCAAGAGGCATCTTTTTATCCAAGCACTCCTCCTTGGGAATATGCAATAAAGTACTTTGATAGTATAATATACCGAACAATTGAAAGTGAATTAAAGGCTATTTTTTAAAAAGTTAGACTTTTTACTAATTCTGGAAAATTGTCCTTTGTTGTGTAACAATACAAATAATGAAACACAAATGATATTCCATATTAGAAGAAAGAACTAATTCATCCCACTTAATACTTTGAACTCTAGTGCTGACCATTAAGTTGACAAAGCTATCGATTTTTCTCAATCACTATTACATACTTCCACTACAGACAGCTGAAAGCATGGTCAATTCAAAATGGTGGATATCTTGCTATAGTAAATAAGAATCTATTTAGAACATGATTTTTTAATCCATATAGTGTCAGCAAGTATAGACCCTCCTGATGGCCTAGCTTAAAACCCATCCCTCCCCAAACTCCCTGATATTGTTAAGTCGGAAGTTATATATTTCAGTCTACATTCTCATAGCATTTTATGTCAATTTCTGATATAGTTCTATTTTTTTAAAACATTTGCATTATTTTCATGTATATGTTGTGTATATCCATTCAATAACTTCTTAGGAATTTTCATTACTGATTTACTCACGATGCCTTAAAATTTTTTCTAATGTTTTAATTTATTTTTGAGAGAGTGAGAGAATGAGTGAGCACTAGTAGGGGAGGGTCAGAGAGAGAGGGAGAAAGAGAATCTGAAGCAGGCTCCATGCTGTCAGTGCAGAGCCACAAACAGGATTCAAACCCGTAAACTGTTAGATCATGTCTTAAGCTGAAATCAAAAGCCAGACACTTAACTGACTGAGCCACTCAGGTGCTACCCTCACAATGTTTATGTACTAACCCTCAAAAACAGTATTATCAAGTGTACAATAAAAACTGCTGCAATAAGTACAATAATTAATTTTTGAATTAAAAATCTGAAATCAACAACTATGAGTAAGATGAATAAAAATGTATATAAAGATTATAATGGCTTATGTAGGAACAACCAAGATTAAACTTATTCCCTGGGCAATAGCATATTATAAATGAAAAATTCAGGCTAATGTTTTGATTTTGGAGGTTTAACAGTGTTATTTTCCCAGTGGGCTGTGTTTTATTCTAGATCAAAGTCTCAACTGTGAATGTCCATTTAGATATTCTGGGAGTTTTAAAAATCAATGCCTGTTCCCAGGATCCAATCCTAGAATTTCTAGTTTAATATGTCTCACTTGGGTCTCTTCCATCTAGATTATTTAAAACTATTCCCTATATGATTAAAATATTTAGTTGGGGTAGAAGGCCACGGGTAGAAAAATATACCAGATCAAGTATAACTACTGAGTAAGATCCCATGGATTTTTCCTCTAACTAGAGAGTTAATTGAGGAGGATTTTTAAATATAATTATGCACATAGACTTTACTGTGAACAATTATGTAATATGCTGTTTAAAAATCATTCATACACTTTGCAAGACATGTTTGAACTGTGAGATAGTCTCTGGAAGAAATATTGCTTGAAATAGATATTTCCTCATACAGAGGGATTCATATAGGGTTTAGCAAACTCAGGACTTAATTTAAAATTCCAATTCTATATGGGGTCAAGCTTGTAACCTCCTTAGGCAAGAACACATTTCTCTATTCATAAAGAGAATGTCATCATTCCTTTTTCATATGATGTTTATGTTATGGGGAATTGTTTGTGAAGTTATTAGTGTGCAAATAGATCTTACATAAGTATACATTCTGTTAGAATTAGCCCATCAGATTGTTAGCACTATAATCATTGCTGCCTTGGGTTCCTATGGCTGCCTGCTATTCTCTTAATTATTCTGGTTTTTACTTAAATTTTATATCTTATCTTCAAAGATTCTTCCTTGGAAATGTCTTAAATTATTCTCCAGTATAAATTAGAATCATCTAATCATTATTTTTCTCTCATCACATTTCTTCTTTTTTTTTAATGTTTATTTATTTTTGAGACAGAGAGAGACAGAGTACAAGCAGGGGAGGGGCAGAGAGAGAAGTAGACACAGAATCAGAAACAGGCTCCAGGCTCTGAGCTGTCACCACAGAACCCAACGCAGGGCTTGAACCCACGAACCACGAGATCTTGACCCCAGCCGAAGTCAGATGCTAAACAGACTGAGCCACCCAGGCACCCCTCATCACATTTCTTTCAAGATTGTTTATGGTAGATGGTTTGCAAAGTGATCGAGTTCATTGATCTTGATTGTATCTGCTTGCTGAACAGAAATTTGTTCCAGTTGTGGAGTGAAGGATACTTCACTACCAATACTTTGAAGTTTTGTTGACTCTTTGACTTGCTTTGACCAATAAAACAGGTGGCAAGTGCTTGTGTCAGTTCCCAGCCAAGGCCTTTGGAACCCTGGGAACTTCTGATTGCTCTTTAGACATTCTTTCCTTGCTGGGAGGTAGAACCACTACACATGGGCAGTGAAGATTCAACATGCACAGCAGAAAGTAAGTGTGGGTGTACTTGGAAACCCCTTGGGTTATAAATACACTTCTCAAATTGTCATAACATGAGTGAAGAAAGGCCCAAAAGCCAATATAAAAGTGGCCAAGGATATTAACAGATAATTCATGGATATGTATTATTTTAGGTCCATGAAAAGATACTCATTCTCACTTATAAATTAGAGAAATGGAAATTAAAACTATACTCAGATACATTCCTCATTTACCACATTGATGAACATTAAAAAGACTGACAACATATTCTTTTGGTGAGACTGTAGAGGAAGAAAGGTACTCTTATTTACTGCTGGGGGGTTAAGCAAACAGGTCAACCATTTTATGAGGAAAATTGGAAATATTTAACAAAACTATTTAAGCACTTTCCTTTTAGCAAAGTAATTTTACTTTTAGTAGCTTATCCTAAAGCAACATTTCCAAAAATATGGAATGCATATGCCAAAGGTATTCACTGCATTGTTTACAGTTTCGAAATGTTGAAAACAGACAAAATGTTCATATAAAACAAAGCAGTTGATTAAATTGTGGGAATACTATTACACTGAAAAAATGACAAAGATTTTTATAATTGATATGGAGTGATTTCCAGCATATATTATTACATGAAGGAAGAAAAAGAACAAAATAGTATCTTTAATATTCTAGCTTTCCACAAAAGATTATAGGGAAGCTGCTTCCTATAGTAAGCATACTATAAAGCTTCTATAATTAAAACATGAAATTGATACATGGCAATTAGACAAACATATCAGTAGAATAGAAAAGAAAGTTCAGAACTCAAACAGATAGAGATGAAAGTTTATTAAATGATGAAATTGTCATCCCTAGATAAAATTTTTAATAAATTGCTTTGGGACATAGATTGTGCTTATTTGTACAAAAAGAAATACAGATAAGATAAGCCAAGATGATTGAGATTGGTGCCCCACAGGAAGAAGTAGGAGTAAAGAAGATAGAGGGAAGGAAAGAGAGTAAAAGAGATGGGAGCAAGACAATTTTCTGAGTGTAAATTTTTATAAAGTTCTGAATTTTAGAACCATGTCAGTGTTTTACAGAATTAGAAAAATAGATCCATAAAATCAGCAAAAATTAGAGGATATAAAATAAAAAAAATATGAAACATAAACTGAAACAAATAAACCTAAGTGTATTTCAAGTGAATATTACCCATACCATAAGGTGAGAAAGGGTGGTACTTAGTAAGAATGAACATAAATAACTTTGGAGTATAGCATGTTGACTATGTTACTGAAGACTAAGGACAAATCAAATTATAAATATTATACTCTAGTGAGTAGGTATATTATAGTAGTATGGGTTAACAATTTTGAAACCACTTTATGTGAACCCTTGGACTGAGCAAATTAGGAAATACATTTGCACAGTAAGAACCTGACTTCTCTTTGTTGGGAAAGAAAGTTAGCACAAAAAAAGGGGGAAGATGAAAATGAACCTTCTGCTGTTGGAATATCAGTATGAACTATTGACTATCAGTTGACATATCATACTGTTGACTATCAGTATGCATCAATATGTACATGTACATATCTATCTGAATATATACACATAAAAATAAATATTAAGACCTCTCTTAAATCACTAAGTTTGGTGCTACCAGTCATGATTTTAGAACCGTATGCACATTCACAATATCTATGGTAAAGCTTTATTAGTATCTCATCAAGCAGGAAAATGAACTCGTATCACAGGGGATGAGTAATCACTTTTGTTCAAAAAGAGATCTACTGGGTTCAGAGCATCACATGAAAATCAGAGTTTCTCAGATGCATTTGCTAGTACTTTGCTACCTGCACTGTGATATATGGATTTGCACCATCACTACTAAAGCAGAATCATGGGTCCTATTCCAGATCTCCTAAATCAGACCCTCTGTTCTAAGAAGATCCCCAGGCAGTCACATGCACTTTAAAGATTATGAGGCATTGCTCCAGTAGCAATGAAGGTCAAATATCCACAGAAATAGTCCTATAAACTTAAGCATTATTGATCATCTTTTACCTATTAGGCATGTATCATATGTGTTTAGCAATAGGTGAACAACTGAAAACCCGAATTAACCACATTTTAGTAAATCAACAGAATTTTATTAGCAACTACAGCAATTTATGAAAACCTTAATACTAGTAATAAAAATGGTCTTTGCTTCTTAAAAATAATAAAATAGACTGTCTTTTGTTCCCCTGTCCACATGGCCTCGCTAAATTGTGAATTCAAATTTGAACTATAATAAAATGTTTTGAAAAATATATCCTGTTAAAATGATATGATGCATCTTCTTTGAAAACATTCTTCATTTGAAATTAATACCATCATCTTTGTTTTTGTTTTTGTTAAGAAGAAATATAAATCTTTGGACAAATCATACACACTAAATTAAGGATTTTGACAGAAAATAGAGAGCTCCTGGCTCTATCGACATTGGTGGTAAAGGTTAGGTTGCAGTGTAGATGTTGATTCTAAACTAGAGTGCCATTCTTCTCATTATCCATCTGAAGATATGGCCTCATATTGACCAGCTGGTAATTGAGTCTGAGAAAGCTTACATTAGTCATTTCATATAATAACCTATGCTGAAAACTCCTGCTACTCTGTGACCAGCCCTTCAAAGCAAAAAAACAATTAGTTGAGTCTATATGGAGGGTATAGATCAGTCTTTTAAAAATTTTTTAATGCTTATTTTTGAGAAAGAGAAAGAGAGAGAGAGCATGAACATGGGAGGGCAGAGAGAAGACACAGAATGTGAGGCAGCCCTTTCTGAGCTGTCAGCACAGAGCCCGATGCGGGGCTCAAACTCATGAACTGTGAGATCATGACCTGAGCTGAAGTCAGATGCTTAACAGACTGAGCCACCCACACACCCCTGGCTCAGGCTTTTATATATGAATTGGTGGCACAAAGCTTATTCATATGTTTGAAAAGTCAGCAATTTGGTTCATTAGTACAGAAACAAATATGTTTCTCCAAATGAAAAATGTTTTCTTCAAGTGTTACTATTTTTTAATTCAGACATATTGGTAAGGTTTGTGACCAGGATGCAATTTCTAACAGAATTTGCCAAAGATATTTGCTTCCTACTCTCTCTTTTTCCAATCCTATTAAAATCATTAATTTTCATTGGGTAGTTTTGCAAATTCAAGATTAAATAACCTCTTTTAATATCTTAATTTCTAGTTTAAAATTGGTGTCCTGGACTTTTATATCTGGAACTCAATTTTGCTTTTTTGAATCTCCAGACATCTACCCTCCAACCCTCTATGAGTAGAAAGAGGACACAAACGTTCATTCTGTCCCATTTGATTTTCATAGATTTACATGAGCATATCTGGCTGTGGAAGAGGTTATCAAAGGCCTTTTCTACCAAATGCTGTTTGCAGCTAATCTATGCAAAATTCCATTAGGAAATGGAAAGCAGAAGGAAAAAACCATAATAATTTCAAATGAAATCTTTTTCAAGATATTCTAGTGTGCAAGGAAAAAGAACTTTGTTATAAGTATGGGGTTTTTTTTAAATAAAAAATCCTTAAATGCTAAATTTTTCACATTAGTGGCAAATATGTCGTGGTTCGAATGGACTGAAATTTTTACTAAATCTTGCTTATGCTTTGAGTCTCAATAGTGTTGTCATTTTGCCCAGATATTTGTTTCCTAGACCAAATGAAGTGAGGAAAAACAACCGTGACCTGTGGTAGATGAAACGCAGTTTTTCTGGCATATAAAGGACCTCAAGATCTGTACTTTTTGCTTCCCTTTCTAGTATGTTTTACTACTCATCATACATTAAGCCTAGAGACTTACTGTGTTAACACTTAGGATTTCTTAATATTGAGAATTATGAGTCATTTAATGTGGATTGATACAGTTGCAGAGATGAATAAAGCAAATAAGCATCTATCATTTAAAAGACTAAAAAGAGAACATATCTTTTCTCTTTTGATTCAATCTGTTATCCACTTAACTCTTGGCCTCAGAATATATATGCTAAGCAACTTTTTGTAAGTCACCTACCTTTCTGAGTCTCAGATTCATTGCCAATAAATTGAAGATATCATCAGTCATCATATTAAATATTTAGCTATTATTTTTCAAGAATTTGAACTTATGGGGGCACCTGGGTGGCTCAGTCAGTTGAGTGTCCGGCTTCAGCTCAGGTCATGACCTCGTGGTTCATGGGTTTGAGCCCCACATCAGGCTCTGTGCTGACAGCTAGCTCAGAGCCTGGAGCATATCTTCAGAGTCTGCATCTCCCTCTCTCTCTGACCCTCCCCTGCTCATGCTCTCTCTCTCTCTCTCTCTCTCAAAAATAAATAAAAAACACTAAAATAAAAAACATTTTTTTTAAAGAATTTGAACTTATGGACACAGGAGGCCAGTAGTTCCTCAAACCATTCTCAGATCTAAGGCTGGAAGAAATATTAACCTTTTAGTTGCTGCAATTGAAGGAGGTATGGGACTCTTGGGAAGGTACCAGAATGTCAGGATCAATGGGAATAGACTGGAGAGAAAAGGTTTGGGACAAAACCTATTTACCAAATAGTAAAGATTTTAAAAACAATATTTAAATTGATGCACAAGAGGCTAATGCCTCTTCTGTTTGTTGTGATGATCACATGGGACAATAATGCATATATAAAATATTTCATAGGAGTGGATTGATAAATTTGTGATAAAAATAAAAAGCCAAATGAAATGGAAAACAGAAAGGAAAAGGGAAAAGTGGATATTTAGTAGAAACTTCCAACCAGAATAAACGTTAAAGACAAAATTCCTACACATTTTAGAGTTTATTTTACTCACACGTGAAAACAAATCAATGGTCATATTCAAATATAAAGATCATTAAGAACTGTGAAGAGTTTGAGATTTGTCTCAATTGAAAGCTAACAAATTAGGCTGACACTGTTTTACAGAGCTGATGGTAGACATGTGATCATTGGTCAGAGCCAAAAGACATTATCCCTCAGGGTCCAGTGAGTAAGTATGAGCATTGGTATGGTGGCTTCAGACCCCTTGCCCTGAAGTCACACTAGACAATGTCAATGGGACCAGATTAAGACCTGCATGCACAGTAGGTGATGTTACAAACAAATTTTGGATTTAGGCCAAACAAAGCTTTAAAAATGAGTAATACACTTGCCTGCACTTTTCTTAGGAGTCAGACACTATCTCTAATCTTCAAAAACTCTTCATTATACAAACATCCTTGAAAAGATAGTGTGGAATAAAGAATAACCAGTTCCCCCATTGACAAGAGGCGTAGAAACAGAAATTCAGGAAGAATTGACTCCCAGTGAAAAGTGGAAATTTTCCTTCATTTACATTTGTCTGAACTCTTTCAGATATGTTAAAAAGTGATTCAAGGAAGGTATAAAATCAAACATATCTTTAAAATGAAGTCTTTATTTCACAAACGCTTTGGAGTTACAGACAGAGTGAAGGTAAAAGAGATTTCCCGTATTCCCCTACCTGGTTTCCCCTATCATCATCATCATCTAACCTGATGGTTCATTTGTTCAATTAATGAGCCCGTGTAGATATGTTATTATTAACAAAAGCCCAGAGTAATTCAGATTTCCTTGATTTTTACCTAAGTCTCTTTTTGTCCTAAGATCACAATAACATTTGAAAAGAAAAAAAACCATATTCACATGCACACAAAACAACTAAAGCTAAAAACAACAACAACAAAAGGATCCCATTTAGGGTACCACACTGCATTAGTCCTCATGCCTCCTTAGGCAGCTCTTGCCTGTGATAGCTTTTGAGACTTACTTTGTTTTTGATGACCTTGACGGTTTTGAGGAGTATTGGCAAGGCATTTTGTTGATTGTTCCTTCCATAGAGATTTGTCTGATATTTTCCTCATAATTAGATGACGGTTACATGTTCTTGGAAGGAAGACCACAGAAGTAAAGTGTCATTTTTATCACTTCAGTGTACCTACTATCATCATATCAAGGCACATACTGTCAATCTGACTTAGCACTGAGGATATTAATCTTGATCACCTGACTAAGATAATGTTTGTCAGGATTTTCCATTGTAAAGTTATGGTTTTTTCTTTCTCAAATCAATCTTTTGGGAGGAAATCACTATGGCTAGCCCACGCTTCTGGAGTGGGGAGTTATGCTCTAATCTGCTTTAGAGCAGAGTGTGTACATAAATTATTTAGAATTCTGGATGTGAGATTCGCCTATCCTCTTCATTTATTTATTTGTTCAATTGTTTATAGAAGTTAGAGATTTATTTTATAGCTACAGTTATAATCCAAAATGATTTATTTTCCTGTTCAAATTGCTCCAGTTTGGGGCACTGATAGCTCTTTCAGTTGACTCCAGTGTCCTTTTGACACTTTTCCATCATTTCATGTATGTGTGTGCGTTTATACTTCCTCAGTTTCTGATGCTACAAGTTCTCCAGGCTCATCTTGTATTATTTCCCATCCCATTCTAGACTTTCTCTGATGTGCCTTGTTTAGTTTTGTTTTGTTTTCCATTGAAGAGTAGTAGTGAAAAACAGTATCTGGGCACTAGGTGTGTTCATTATAAGGTGTGTTTTTTGATAAATTCATAGTGTCATGTATTTACCACTACAGTATTATAAAAAATTGTTTCACCACCCTAAAAAATCATTTGTGTTTTACCTATTTAACCTTTTCTCTCTCACCTAAAGTCCTAATAACTGCTGATTTTTTTTACCATCTCTATAATTTTGTCTTTTACAGAATATCATCTGGTATATAGACTTTTACACTAGCTTCTTTCACTTAGCAAAGTGTGCTTAAGATTCACCCATGTCTTTTTGTGGCATGCCAGATCATTTCTTCTTATCACAGATAAATTGCCAAACTTTGAATGTAGATGTGCCATTTTTTTTAATGTTTAGTTATTTATTTTGAGGAGGGGGAGGGACAGAGAGAGAGAATCCCAAGCAAACTCCACCCTGTCAGAGTAAAGCCCAATGTAGGGCTCAATCTCATGAATCGTGAGATCATGACCTGAGCAGATATCAAGAACCAGACATTTAACTGACTGAACCACACCCCTCTTTTAAAAATATGCACCATTTTTAATTTTCAACAGTATGAATGAGATTTCCTCTTGTTCTACATTCTCACCAGCATTTTTTCTTCTAATTTTAGGAACCCTAACATGAGATGTTAAGAGAGTTATTTATTATCTTTTTAATATTCATTGGATCAGTAGATCAGTACCAATGAATTCTTTAATTTATGATGATGCTACTTTGTGTCTTCTCTTTTTTTTCTTAGCCTCTGTATACATTATTTCATTCATTATTTCATACAAACAGATCTTAGGTTTGTTGATTTTCATTTTTTTGTTCTTAGTATTGTTATGTTTTCAATTGTGCTGATTTCTGTTCTAATTTTTATTATTTATTTTCTCCTGCTTGTTTTAGTCTTAAATTTCTTTTTTCTCTAGTTTCTTAATGAGGAAGGTTAGGTTGTTGGTTTTTAGATCCTCTTCTTTTCTCTTCTAATATATGCACCTAATACCATAAAGTTCTGTCAAAACCCTGTTTTCCCCTTTTACACATAATTTGACATGTTATATTTCCATTTCCATTGAAATATTCTAATTTCTCTTGAAACTTCTTGTTTGACTCATGTTATATAGATGTATGTGGACTAATCTCCAAATATTTGGGGATTTCCAAGTTATCATTCTATTATTGATGTCTGGTTTAATTTTATTATAATATGAAAACTTTTTTTGTATGATTTTTATTCTCTAAGTGAATTTTATCATTCAGAATGTGGTCCATCTTGGTGAAAATCCCTCAATGGAGCTTGAGAAGAACGTGAATTTTTGTTGTTACATGGAGTTTTATATAAATGTGTATTTATTTATGGAAATGTGAGTTTTGACCTATATCATTTTACTTCTCCCTATAGAATTTCTTTTAATGTTTTGTGAGGACATCTGGAGGTATTGAATTTTCTCAGTTTTTGGTTGTCAGAGAAAAGTTATACTTTTCCTTCACTTTTTAGAATGAATTTTCTGGGTATACAATTGTAGGTTGTTGGGCTTTTTTTCTTTGAATATTTAAAATATTTCAGTCCATTCTCATGTCGCTTACATGGTTTCTGGCAAGAAGTTCACTATAATCTTTATTCTTAAAAAATTGTTTTAATGTTTGTTTATTTTTGAGAGAGAGAAAGAGAGACAGAGCATAAGCAGGGGAGAGAGAGAGGGAGACACAGAATCTGAAGCAGAACTCAGGCTCTGAGCCTGGGGTCAGCACAGAGCCCGACACAGGACTCCAACCTACAAACCATGAGATCATGACCTGAGCTGAAGTCAGATGCTTAACTGACTGAACTATCCAGGCGCCCCTGTAATTCTCATTTTTGTTATTTTATAGAAAAAGTATTTTTCTTTCTCTCTGTATTCTTTTAAGATTTTTTTTTGTCTTTGATTTTCTGCAGTTTGCATAAGATATGTCTTGTGCAATATTTGTGGTATTTATCTGCCAGATTATCTATAAACTTCCTGGATTTGTGCTTGTTTGTATGCCATTAATTTTGGAAAGTTCTATGTCATTATTATTTCAAATATTTTTTCTGCTCCATTCTTATTTCTTCTGATTACATGCATGTTACACCATGTGAAATTGTTCTTCAGTTCTTGAATATTCTGTTATGTTCATTCTTTTATTTTTCTTCATTAGATTTCTATTTCTGAAGTTTCTATGACCTGCATTCAAGCTCATTGATTTTTTTTATTTGTGTCTAGTCTGTAGGCATACTTCATTCTTGTTGCAGCATTTTTTATTTTAAACATTTCCTTTTCTTAGAATTTCTGCCTTTCTGCTTTCATTACCTATCTGTTTTAATATGTTTTCTTTTTTCCTTAGACACTTTAGCACATTAATTAGTTATTTTATCTTTATTTTATTTTGGGGGGGGTGGGGGCAGAGAGAGAGAGAGAGAGAGAGAGAGAATCTTAAGCAGACTCTGCACTCAGAGTAAGCCTGATGTGGAGCTGAATCTCATGACTGTGCATGATCTTAGCCAAAACTCAAGAGTCAGATGTTTAAGCAATTGAGCCACCTAGGCGTACCTAATCAGTTATTTTAAACTCTGACAATTTTATCATCTGTGTCATGATGAGTCTGAGTATTGTCTGAGTCTGGTTATACTGCTTTCTTTGGTCTCTTTAGACTATTTTCTTCCTTTGTTCCTTCCTTCCTTTCTTATTTATATTTGGTATGACTTGGGTTTTTTAAATTTATTTAAACATTTTTAATGTTTATTTTTGAGAGAGAGGGGGAGAGCGAGAGAGCATGAGCAGGAGAGGGGCAGAGAGAAAGGGAGAAAAAGAATCTGACGCAGGATGCAGGCTCCAAACTGTTAGCACAGAGCCTGATACAAGGCTCGAACCCACAAACTGTGGGATCATGACTGAGCTGAAGTCAGACGCTTAACCAACTGAGCCACCCAGGCACCCTGAAAGATGAACCTTTTGTATCAGGTATTAGGAACTGAGTTTAATACGCTGTTAGTGTGAGGATTTTTTCCAGCTGGTTAAGAGTTGTCTGTGCTTACTATTTACTGTAGCTCTTGGTGCCAAAGGCTCAAGTGTCTTTTCTGACTCCCCTCTTTTCTCTGATTACTCCTTTTCAGAGAAAGTTTGCATTTAGGTTTCTTTCAGATGTAATCCATTATTGTCATCCTGGAGCCCTGTTTATGTGATGGTTATATGTGGAAGAGGGGAAGTTTTGTATAATGATCTGATGAAAACACAATCTTTGTGCTCTTCTGTCTCTGTACTGTGACCTACGCAAGTGTTTTTCCATTGTTGTTGCTTCTTTATCTCCCTCAGATCAAGAAGGAACTAAGAGGGGGATGAAGCTGAAAAAAAAAATGATATTCCTCCAGGTAGGATAAGACTCAGGTGAAGGCTTTTTTCTAGGCATAGTGACTTATTATGAAAAACGTGCTGGCCGTATTTTGCAGTGATTACTTTGTTCTCACCTTCTTTTGCCAAAGCAACAAGAACACCTGTTCTGGATCTTCACAGGGAAGCCCTTGTTCCTAAATGTATGGTGCCTGAATGAAGAAACCCTGTGAGGTGTGGGGGACCCCCAAGACTACAGCTCCAAGGAGTTTCTCACTTTGATGCTACTCTATGGTTTCCAGAAATTTATTAAAATTACCAGAGAAGTATTCCTAGTACTTTATGTTTCTGGGGGGTGGTTTCTGATCTAGATAAATATATCTTGGCTACGACTCTGAGCTTGTCTGTCTCTCTAGATTGGGTGATGGTTTGCCTTACTACAACCTTAGTTCTCTGGCGCGTGTCAGAAAAATTGTTGATTTTCAGTTAGTTCAGTTTTTTTTTCTTGTTGTGAGGAGAGAGTGACAATTTCTAAGATTTTTACATGTCAGAGTTAAAACCAGAAGTAAAGCATTTTATTTCTCAATATAAGTTCAAGTGAAACATTAGGCCACAGTTAACAAATTGTGATAGTATGTGATATATTGATGGCTGGGGGTAGTGAGAAAATAAGGATCATCATCATCATCATCATCAAAACTGCAAAAAAAGAAAATTTAATGTGATTCTTTTCTAAATTGTCATGAAATGATGAGATGGGGAAAATAAGTTCAGATAACTCTATTTGTGTTATCTTTTCTTAAAGAAGCCCTTACCTCCTCTGAAGGAAGACTGCTAAAAATAAATGTCAATCAAGACCTGCAGAAAAGCAGTTCCTTCAGTCAAAGGGATTTTATAAAAGCATTTGCATGTTTTCTATGAATATAAAAAATCATTCTCTTTCTTAATCATACACTTTTGTAAAGAATAAAAGTGAAAAGGACTAAGTGAGTCTTAGGAGGGAAATTGTGAACGTGGCATACTGGTGTTGAACACTGAGTTGAGATAAGTTTTTCCAATCCAGTCAAGTTATGTTTACCCAAAACTTGACTGTCATTCTTTATTTTCTCAGTACGAGTGTTTTTTCTGTTTTTCATCTGAATCCTTGTGCCTAATAATTTGTCATTGCTACCATTTATAATTACTTTTTGTCAACCTTTCTCATGTATGTAATTTTTCTCCAGCTATTTCTAATGTTCATGTATTTATTTGAAGGATGTCCAACTTTCTTTTTGAATTTTCAACTCAGTGTGTTACCTGGCATATTTTATGAGCTAAAGGTGCAAGACACCATTACATAAGAACACACCAGCCCATTATGGAATATTCAATCCAAAGGGCCAAAATTTTGAGCTGCCTGGTGGCTCAGTCGGCTAAGTGTCTGACTTTGGCTCAGGTCATGACCTCACAGTTCATGAGCTCGAGCCCCACATCAAGTTCTGTATTGACAGCTTGGAGCATGAAGACTGCTTCAGATTCTCTGTCTCCCTCTTTCTCTCTGTTCCTCCCCTGCTTATGGTCTCTCTCTCTCTCTCTCTCAAAAATAAATAAAGATTTAAAATATATTTAAAAAAAAAACAAAAGGACCAAAATCCAACAATGTGTAAAAAGAATTATACACCATGACTAAGGGGAATTTGTTCCAAATATATACGACTGGTTCAGGATTTGAGAATCAATCAATACAATCTAACATATCAAAAGGCTAAAGAAGAAAAATCATCTAATCATATCAGCTGATACAAAGGCTTACACAATCCAACACACCTTCATAGTAAAAACTCTCAACAAATTTGGAATAATATAAACCGCCTTAACCTTTTTTTAAATGTTTATATATTTTTAAGAGAGAAACAGAGATAGAGCATGAGTGGGGGATGGGCAGAGAGAGAGAGACACACACACAGAATCTGAAGCAGCATCCAGGCTCTGAACTGTCAGCTCAGAGCCCAGCTCAGGGCTTGAACTCATAAACCGTGAGATCAGGATCTGAGCCAAAGTCGTACACTTAACTGACTGAGCCCTGCAGGCACCACCCCCACCCCCCGCTTTTTTAACTTTTGTTTTTACTGTTTATGGTCTTGAAAAAGAACATCTACAAAAAACCTACAGTTAACATCATAATGGACCATTTCTTTAATGTCAGTTGGATACCTTCCCTTAAATTGGGAATAAGATATGGGTGTTCTGGGTCCTATTCTCTCTTATCATTCTTACCTAACATTGCACTGGAAGTACTAGTTAGTAAAATAATAAGATAAGAAAAAAATTAAAAGTGTATTGACTGGAAAAGAAGACATAAAAATATCTTTAGTCACATATGAAATGACTATGTATTGTAATCAAATTGACAAAAAATGCTGAAACTAATAAGCAAATCCATCAAGGTTGAAGGGTACTAGGTTATTATATAATAATATATGGAATAACAAAAGATATAGCATAGCCAAAATATTATTGATGAAGAAAGACTCTATTGACCTGATTTAAAGACTTAAAATAAGCTACCATGAATCAAGACAATGTGGCACTGGAAAAAGAATAAGCACACAGATGAACAGAACAAAACAGAGAGCACAGAAATTGAGTCATACAAATAGAGCCAACTGATTTCTTTTTTGAGCCAACTGATCTTTGACAAAGGAGCAAAAGCAGTTCAATAGAGAAATGATAGCCTTTCTAACAAATGGTGCAATTTTCCCAAATCTGCTCCAATGCTTGTCTCTTCTCGTTTCCCTGCCCCCTTTTTATAGCCATCTTGTTGGTACACAGTGGTACCTCGCTGGGGCTTTATTCACATTTCCCTAGTGACTAAGAATGTTAAACACCTTTATGTGTTTTTTTTTTTTCCCATTTATGTATCTCTGCAGAAATGGCTATTCTGGTCTGCCCATATTTTAATTAGGTCTTTGTCTTTTTATTGAGTTGTGAGAATTCTTTATGTATTCTGAATACTAGACTCTTATCACATATGTGATTTGCAAATATTTTCTGCCACTCTGTGGGTTGTTTTATCACTTTCTTGATAATGTTGTTTCATGCACAAAGGTTTTGAATTTTGACAAAATCTCATGTATCTATTTTTCCTCTTGTTGTTCATGCTTTTGAATTTGTATATAAGAATTCTTTGCCAAATACAAAATCATTAAGATTTATCCCCATGTTTTCTTCTAGGAGTTTTATGGTTTTATTTCATTTGTGATCCATTTTGAACTAATTTTTATATATAAGAGTTAGGATCCAACTTTATTTATTTCTGCATATTGATATCTAGTTTCCTCAAATTATTTGTTGAGACTATTCTTTTCCCCATTGAGTAATCTTGGCACCCTTTTTGAAAATCAGTTGCCCATATATGTATAAGTTCATTTCTGGAATCTTATATCTATTCAATTAGTTTATACACCTATCCATAGGAATTTGAGAATCAGCTTTTTCCTTTTTACCAAAAAAGCCATTAGAATTTTGATAGAGATTGAATTGACTCTATAGATCACTTTGAGTATCTTAACAATACTGTTAATATGCTAGCTTAATAATATTGTTTTTTAATCCATGAAAACACATGTCCTTCCATTTATTTAGGTTTGCTAAATAAAATTTTTGTAATGTTGATTTATTATTGAGAGGGACAGAGAGAGTGAGAGAGCAGGGCAGGTCAGAGAGAGGGGGAGACAGAGGATCCAAAGCTGAGAACCTGATGCAGCACTCAAACCCCTGAACTGTGAGATTATTACCTTAGCCAAATTCAGATGCTTAACTGACTGAGCCAGCTAGGCACTCCTATGTAACCCTGGTTTTAATTTGTCCCATACGCTTTGTTCTTCTTTTCCTCTAATTAACTTCTTTTTAGTTAATTAAATTTTTGTTAGTGTATCTGTTTAATTATTGCTTTCAGTGTACCACCTATATCCCTATTCTTTCTGTGGCTCTGAATGGATTAAAATAGACATCTTTTACTGATCACAATTGAGGTTCAAATAATATTACATCCCTTTATGCATACTTTAGGAATATTAGAACAATACTTTTCCATCTCCCTTCCATTCTTTTCTCTTATCCCCTTCCATCACATTAATAATTTCAGGCATTCATCAGTCTTTAAGTAGACCCTACTGGGGTGCCTGGGTGGCTTAGTTGGTTAAGTGTCTGATTTCAGCTCAGGTCATGATCTTGTGGTTTGTGGGTTCAAGCCCCGCATCAGGTTCTGTGCTGACAACTCAGAGCGTGGAGTCTGTT
Organism: Suricata suricatta; assembly: GCF_006229205.1. Classification (NCBI taxonomy): domain Eukaryota; kingdom Metazoa; phylum Chordata; class Mammalia; order Carnivora; family Herpestidae; genus Suricata; species Suricata suricatta. Next base: position 23,991,190 of record NC_043714.1, read on the forward strand.
TCAGATTCTGTGTCTCCCTTTCTCTCTGCCCCCCACTCTTTTCATGCTCTGTCTCTCTGTGTCTCAAAAATAAATAAACTATATTAAAAATTTTAAGTAGATCCTAGTTTCTATCTAGTGTCATTTTTTCCCCCTCAAGCTGAAGAATTTCCTTTAACATTTCTTGTAATATACATCTACTAGCAATGGATTTTGTCATCTTTATTCAAAGAACAATCTTTCAGTTCATCATCTTTTTTATATGTGTATATTTTTGCAAGATGTAGAAATTATAAATAACCAGATTGTCTCTCTCCTGTTAGCAAATGATGTTTCATTATGTTTTGTTTGCATAGCTTCTAAGAACTGTGAACTTCTGATCTTAGTTCCTCTGCATGTATCTTCCTTTTATGGATGTTTAAAAAATATTAACTTGTTTTCAACAAATGGTTTTCCTTGTGTTGATTCTATTTGAAGTTACTTGGATGTCTTGGATATTTATAGTTGTCAAATTTGGAAATTTTTCTGTTGTTAATTTTTCCAAAAAATTTTGTCTTTCTTTAATCTTTTTCTGAATTTATAATTACACATACATTAGACCACTATTGTTAGTTTTGGGTCTCTTTTCTCATTTTCAAATAATTTCTACTGCAATGTCCTCAAGGTCATTGCCTTCTCTTTTGCAATGTTTTATCTGCTATTGACAAAGAAATCTGAAATTTTTATTTCCAAAATCTTCAGTTCTTGGTATTTTTATCTCCAGAATTTCATTTGGTTCTCTCTTATAGTTTCTATCTCTCTCCTCATTATACACATGTTTTTTCTTTAAATTCTGAAGCACATTTATAATATGTTTAATTTGTATGTTTTAAGTTGTTTTAAAGTTCCTATCTGCAAATTCTATCATCTGTTATTTTTCTGTCTGTTTCTAATGATTGTTTATTCTGCATATGCTTTACAGTCACCAGATGTTCAATATATTTTTGAATACATGCCAGATGTTGGGAATTTTATAATGTTGAGTGCTGGATTATGTTATATTTCTTTAAAGAATGTACTTTATTCTGGAAAGTAGTTATTCTGAGAGCTGCTTCAGGCTCATTTTTAGTGTTTATAAGGTGAGTCTAGGCAACCTTCAGTCTACAGCTAGTTTCTCTCCACTCCACAAACCAGACTTTCCTGGGTGTCTACCAAAAACCTCATACATATATTATTTTCACTCTAGCTGGTAGGCCTTTGAATTATTCTTAGATTTCTCTGAGCTCTAGAATTATTAGACTTATAGAGTTTTAGTAATTTTTTTCTATAACTTATTTCTAAAGTTATTCTTTGCTTCATAGAATGTCATCCTACACATGACAGATTGGTATTCAGACAAAGACACAATGAAGTTCTTTCTTTGTTCTGCTCCCTACTATGTGGTACTATTACCTATACATTCTAGAAATCTGCCTCCCAAAATACTAAGCTTTAATTTCTTTACTCGGTGAGACTTCAAACTCTGCTTTTCCACACACTTCTTGCTCCAACTTGGGAAACTGCCTGCAGTTGGAAAACGAGAGTTATGGTAAAGTCTACCTTATTTTCCCCCCTTTCCTAGTTAGCCAAAGGAGAACAAATTACATAATAGTGTTTCTTTGTAAGCGGAAGCAATATTTACAAATTTTTTTTTAATTGCTAAGCAAATAGATTTTTAAAAGAAACTTTTCCTAAATTTTTAAAGAATTTAAAAGTTCAGAAATAACAAGGAATTTTCATTATAGACGGATTTTGAAATAAACTTTGAATCCTATTTTTATAGTTTGAAAAATCCCAATTTTGTAATTTAGAATTATTGTAATCTTGTTATCAATGCCATCAATAATGGTCTTTTAAGACTCTTTTAAAGACCTTAAAAGCCCTTCATGGATTATATCGTTTGTGACATTTTGCAAGTGGAAAAACTTATAAGATACAAGGTTAAATCAAATTACTGTTTTAAGTATAAATTCAATTGACCAATAAATAGATTTTAAATCCGTGAAGCAAGTCTCATACTTCATTCATCTATCCATCCAGCAAATTTTATTACACATGTTCTAGGGGTCAAACTTTTCCATAATCTCTACGTTTATTTCTTAGACCCAGGTTTGGTTCCTACACACTGGTACTTTTTTGTTGTTGTTGTTTTTGTCAAGTTCAAGCAATTGGTTGGTTTTGTTGCTTTTGCCTACTTTGCAAATCTCTGAGTGCTGTGTGACTATTTAAAAATAATGGAGGATAAAAGCAGGAAGTTAAAAACTTTTAACTTCCTGCTTTTATCCTCCATTATTTTTCTGAAAGAAAACACAAATATGTTTTTCTCTGCTAAGTCACATAGGGAGGGGTTTCTGGGTGGCTCAGTCCATTAAACATTTAAGTATTTCACTCCAGCTCAGGTCATGAGCTCACAGTTGGTGAGTTTGAGTCCTGAATAGGGCTTTCTGCTGTCAGTGCAGAACCTGCTTAGGATCCCTCGCTCTCTGCCCCACCCCTGCTGGCATGGGCTCGCTCTCTCTCTCTCTCTCTCTCTCTCTCTCTCTCTCTCAAAAACAAATTTAAAAAGAACATTTTAAAAAAGAAACTATAAAGAGAGTTTATTTTCAGTGGAATAATTATAACACTTGCTAATTTTATAAACTCCTTGGTAAAGACTTGAATTAGTTACCCATAAGAGAGTCATTCCTTTATTTTTGATTCCCTTTATGATGCAGATTGCAAAATGAAAATATCACTTCCCAGACTCCCTTATTGCTATACAATTTCTTAATGTGAGACATATACAATAAATTGCAAACAAAAGCCATAAAGTGGCTCTTATGGGAAAACTTTTTATTTGTTTTTAAAATTTTCTAACATTTTTATTCAGTTTTTTGAGAGACAGAGAGAGACTGTGAGCAGGGGAGGAGCAGAGAGAGAAGGAGACACAGAATCTGAAGCAGGCTCCAGGCTCTGAGCTGTCAGCACAGAGCCCGATGCGGGGCGGGGCTCAAACCCACGAACCCTGAGATTGTGACCAGAGCTGATGTTTGGCGCTTAACCAGTTGAGCCACCCAGACACCTCAGAAAACTTTTAAAAGTAAAGAGAAACCATTGGTTCTTTCAAACTTTGCTTCACTGATTGATTGCCTTGTTTTGCTTGTTTGTTTTTTGTTTTATTCATTTATTTATTTTTTAATGTTTATTCTTGAGAGAGAGACAGAGAGAGAACCAGCTGGGTAGAGTCAGAGAGAGAGAAGGAGGCACAGAATCTGAAGTAGGCTCCAGGCTCTGAGCTGTCAGCACAGAGTATGACTACTATCTTACAACCATGAAGTGAGAGGCATTAAAATAATGTCTAAATTCCACGACTGAAATATTATACAGGCTGGATCACTGACCCCGTGTCCTTGGGCAGCTGCACCTTGTGGGCTGCCTACATTTGATCTTCTTTTAAAGTGATATAGATATATAATGATTTCAGCCATCACTAGTTACATTTATATATATATTGCTTTTGGTAAAATAATTTTGTATCTGATTCAAATATATTCTCTATTTCACAATTTCTGATTGTCTAATACAGTATAATAGAAGACACTATTGGCACTTTTGCTCTGCAAATAGAACTTTATTCAAACCTCCATTCTAGAGGAAGGATACATTAATTCTTTCCCTTATGTAGAAGGCACTCAGGGCAGAATAGATGAGTAACCCTGTTTTTCACTGAGCTTCCAACAAGTTCAGGGAATAATGCTTTTTAGGGTGTTTCTAATAGAGTGCATCGTTCTTTCTTTTTTTTTAAGTTTAGTTATTTATTTTGCTGAGGAGGGGCAGAAAGAAAGGAAGAGAGAGAATCCCAAGCAAGCTTCACACTATCAGCATGGAGTCGATGTGGGACTCAGTCTCACAAACCTGCGAGATAGTGATCTGACTGAAATCCAGAGCTGGATGCTTAACCAACTGAGCTCCCCAGGCACCCTTAGACTGAACCTTCCTAAACCATTGTCAATAAAATCTACAGTAAATGTTTCTCCTATCTTCTGGTCAATTAGTTGCTCCCTATCTCCTTCAAGTTTTAAATATCTGAGATGAATTTGGTACAATATTGTTCTTTTAGTTACCTAACTTTTTAACTTTCTTTATTTAACAAACTTTGGAGGAAGAAGATTTTTCCTCAATTTGTTCAACATGAAGAATTCTAAAGGGAATTGATGAGTTATCATTTTTATTTTTTTCACTAAGAGATCCTGTGTAGAACCCTGACTCTCCAATCATACCAAGAGACTTGAATCCAAGCTCTGATATTTGTAACTGTTGATTTTAGATGAGTCATTACATTTCACAAAGTCTCAACTTATTTTTGTTTGTGACATGGATAACATATATCTAAGTCATAAAGTTGTGAGAATTAAATGAAGCAATATGTGTTTATGCTTAGTTCAGTTCCTGAAATAAATTAGCTATTAATGTATGATACCTATTGTTACTTTTAGTGTTAATTTTCATTCAGCACTTGAGATAGTGTCACATTGTTAATTTAAATTACTTTCTTAATTTATATTAGCCATCAAAGTCGAGTTGGACAAAATGATACTAACCCACAAAAGTCCTGTTCTTACATATATGTACACGAAGCTGCAATTGTTTAGCACAGTATGAAATGAATATTTATTAATATCCACTTAATCGCATTGTAAATGACATGGTCAAAATAATATGTAAATCAGTGGGTACCAATATACTCATAGGATTTGGACCATTCATACAAATGACTTCCACTAATCAAACTCAGTTTGTATATACGTGTTTCCATAAATTGTTAAGAATTTGTTTCTCATACACTGAAAAACAGATCATTTGAGTAGTCTGATATGTGTCTCATTATCAGCCCACTATTAAAAAGTATAGAGGTAGGTGCATTAACATTAACAAGAAAATTGAATCTTCCACATCTCAAAAGTTTCATGTTGTGATGCTAAGGCTGCCATAACCAAGTACTACAGACTAGCTTAAACAACAGAAATTTATTTTCATACAATCTTAGAGTTTAGAAGTCCAAGGTCAAGGTGTGACCAGGATTGGTTTCTTCTGAGGCCTCTCCTTGGCTTATAGATGGCCACCTCCTCCATGTCATCACATGGTCTGTACACTTGTGCATCTCAGTCTCTTCCTATAACCACATCAGTCATATTAGATTTAGGGTCCACCCTAATAATCTCATTTTGTCAACTCTTTAAAGATCTTATATCCAAATGCTTTCACTTTCTGAGTTCTAGCAGTTAAGAGTTTGACATGAATTTTGGGTGGACACAATTCAGCCCATAACATGTAGGTATTAGACTGTGAAATAGTGGATTCAGAATGGAACATTCTCTAACTTTATATGTTCAGAACTTTGATTCATTAAATGAATTAAATCAAATATTAATTCTAACGCCTTCTTATTATAAAAAAAGATGACATTGCTATAATAATTGATAAATTTCCGTTGAAAGTATCTAATAACTTAAAAATCATCTGCAGGCTTAATCTTTCAATTAATGCTTTAATGTTTTGAGAATATCTGATTCTCTTTGCATGGTCACAAAATGGATAGCAAAGTCAAAAATATGGCTTGGGTGATTGGAAACACCTAATTTGAAATTTATGCATTGTATATGTATTTCTAGATGCCTTGTATACGTATTTCTAGAACCTAATGGTATGTATTATATATTCTCTTTAAGATTAAAGGTTAAATTTTTTTAATGCTTTTCACTTATTTTTGAGAGACAGAGAGAGACAGTGCGAGCAGGGGAGGGTCAGAGAGAGGGAGATACAGAATCCGAAGAAGGCTCCAGGCTCTGAGCTAGCTGTCAGCACAGAGCCCAAAGCGGGGCTCGAACCCACGAACCGTGAGATCATAACCTAAGCTGAAGCCGGATGCTTAACCGACTGAGCCACCCAGGCGCCCAAATGGTTAAGTTTTTAAACTAAATTGCTAATCATAAGCTTGCTGCTGTTGTATATTTTTGCTTAACTCTTTCTTCTCTTTTTGATGCATCTCTGGAAGTGTGATTTGCGTAAATTCCTATTTATCATAATTACTATCATCTGAGTACTAGTAGAATTATTTTTTAGCAGATGATAATATTTATAATAATTGATTATGTGCCAGTTTGTGTATACATAGCATACGAGGAAGCCATTGAAAGCACAATATTTATTTTCCTTGTCTAATGTGCCATAGTGTTTCTACAATTGCAACGCTAAAGAGAGAGAGAGAGAGAGAGAGAGAGAGAGAGTAATGTTTGATGGAGCACAAGGAATTGTTCCCCTGAGGCTCAAACAGAATAGCATGTGATAACTTCCAGGGAAGCATTTAAATAGTAGTGAGATTCTCTTGAATGTCTGCACAGTTATAATACAAATTAGGTGAAAATAACAAAATGAATAAATGTATTCTAGACTCATGGTATCTTTTTTGCTTAATATGTTTTTTGAAAGTTCCTTTCCTCTAGTAGATATATATTATGCATAATTATATATATACATACGTATATAAATATATTTGTTGCATAAGACTCTTTGGCTTTACAAGTTCTCACATTAGCTAGTTACATAACACAGCGTGCAATTTTGTCCTTTGTTCAAAATTTCCAGTGGTTTATGTTGTTTCCAAGAAATGAATTAGGAAACCTCAGAAAATTGGTTACTGCAATTGAAAGGGGAACGGTAGGACCCATTCGGAAACCTGCCTTTTGGTGTTTACCTCAAAGCTGCTTGTGTGTTTGCTTGATTTACATTTAGCAATATCTAAGTGCAAATAGTGATCATACACCAAAGGAAACGGGACTCTGCGCAATTGCTTCCTCCGTTTCTTCAACTGCGGTTGCAATCCCGTAGATTCCAATCTTGACAGGTAGCATAATTAGAAAATTCTCTTTGTCTTATTAAATGTGACTCTTCTCAATAGAATTCACTTCATTGCCAGCAAAGAACAGAAAATATACTTCAAATCTAAAATGGGAAATCAAGGGGGACTGTTTTATTTTTATCTGTCTTTGTGCAAGCGACATTATTATCAAAGGATATTGTAATGCTGCAAATGTACTTTGGGGATTTAAATCACGCATTAGCCTGGAAAGCAAAAAGTGCTGTAGGGCCCATGCAATATATTTTCTCATTAATCTGATTGAAAGATTATCCTTCCTATAGCTATGAAAAGTCTAATACTCATATATCCATCTTCTCTGCTAGTAAAATTCAGCTTTGTGCAAAGTCATTGTCTCTTGTGTCGGGGGTCCAACACGTTTTTTTTCTCTCCGCGTAAGCCCATCTGTATTAAAATAAATTCAGAGCAGGCCGCCATTTCATGCACACATTTTGATTATTTCATAAGCTGCTGTGGAAAATGGAAGTATCAGCAAGTCATGCAGTTTCCTGGTAATGTAATGCTGTCATTACCTCAGTGGTCATGTGAAAAAGTTTAGCTGTACTGTCTTTGACAAATGTTCAGTGAGTCAAAACAGTGCATTTAAATGAAATGCAGATACGAATGAGCCATTACTGCAATCACAACTGTAGCTTCGAGATTATCTTATATGAATATATACACTTCCTCTCTAACCTGACATTTGCAATACATAACTAGCTGTGCATTTGCTCTCTTGCCACTCACCCCGCCTCCTTTCTCCACATCATCGTCCAGATTCAGGATGGAGGAAGGGGATGCGATCAGAGGCTGCCTGCGGTAGTAATTGAAGACACTCTGATGATTTCATGCAATCAGAGAGGCACACTATTTGTTATGAAAATTAAGTAAAGAAACAACGCAGACTTATAGATTGCTTTACTCTGGTCAGCACCTCTGCAAAAGATTAGCAAATCTACGTGAACCAGCCCATCAAAGCACAAAACAAAACACGGAAAAACAAAACAAAGAAATCCAACCACGTGTATGCTGTTCCATATAAGAGACTCACTGAAAATTTTGTCGTAACTTGTAGCGCTTTGAGACTTTAAGTTTTAATGAAACTACAGGAATTTTCTTAGACTGAATGATTCCTATTCAGAGCACTCTGAGTGCTGATACCGTGAACAGTATAGATGGCTTCAGCCATAACTGTCACACAGATAATATTCTTTTATGCCCCAAGACTCCAAGATGGTGCTGTAGATAACCAAAAGAAACAAGCTGCCACCATCACTAATCCGCAGCTTTGAAACACTATAGCTTTTGCATGTTTAAGAGAAGGTAAAATCGCCTACCAGTGTAATAGAGAAGACATTTTAAAACTGAACAGGACCTGGAAAAATTAAGGCTTTCATATTTGTTTGCAATCCATATGCACCATGGATCAAATCGTCCATGTCCTATTTTATGTGTTTATATATGACAATTGGAAATGCACAATGAGCTGGGGTCTTTCCATTCCCCCAGGACACTTTTACTAATAATGTAGTAAAATGAAAATCTAAGCAGTATTTGGCCTTAGTGTTCCCTTCAGAGGTTAACTTTGGAGATCTTAAGTGTGTTCTTATGGCTGGATTTGTAATGTATGTAGCAGATTAGAGTGTATTATGATATTCAGATGCACCACCCGATCGGTATAAAAAAACTCGCTGTCTGTATTTTTCTCACCCAGCAAATATTTCTTGAGGGCTTTTTACATGGATAAAATTGAATTTCACATTCCCATTGCATAATGTGACTTATCAACTACTTTCTGTATGTGTGAGCCTAGGGTTTGGTGAACACAAATCACAACCGAGGTTTGATGAACACCTTCTATAAAGCTAAAATACTGGATCCATAAAAAGAGCATAATTAGTTTTATGTCTGGAAGTACATTTTGGGGTGAAATACATCATTTCATATCACAATGGAATGCATGTTTACTGGCAAGCAAAATAGTATTCCTTCACATTTGTTCTTAAGGAAAAAATAAATATAAAGTCAAAATACATTTTGAAATACCAAAAGTATTTATTACTTCATTTAAATGGTGGTTTTTCATAGTCAGTGCGAAAATCTCAAATCAGAAATTATTTTGTTTGAGAAAACAAGCTGACACTCCAGACTACGGAAACAGAGACAGAAAGACCGAGAAACCTAATATCTTGAGAACTGGACGGTACAATAAAACCATTTTCTTATTATTTGTTGTAAGACTGTGATGGCTTTTTGGGGGGAAAGACAAATTCTACTCGAAAATGTCGAGCAAGATACACAATTTTTTTCATCGAATACAAGAACTATCAATACTAATCTGTTAATTTGTGCCCCCAAATGCAATCATATTGTTGGGACAAAAACACAATGCATTCAGGAAGCTATTAAATGCACAGCAGTATTTGAAATCGAAGCGCAGTGACTTGTTGTACAGCACGCTGACATTATTGGTTCTTGTATATAGTTACATAATGATCTCTGAAGCCAGCTTTAAAAACTGTTCTATAAAACCAGTTAACAGATGTCAAAATCTGACTGCAGAGTCAACTTTCTAAGATACTTACCTTAAAGCTACATTTAAGGACCCTTTTTCCAATTTAAAAAAGGAAAATCTCAAAACAAAGTGTTGCAATATTTTCTCTCTCCAAAGGTACTCTGTGGTATGGTAGGCTCTTTTGACTTTTATTTCCAGTTTATTATGGATGTCATCATCCAATGGTCATTGACCTAAAAAACATGCACCACTGAAATTATGTCGATGTCAGAAACACACACACACACACACGCATGCACATTATTTGCTATGATTTTCCTCTATCAGCATTACTAATACAGCATATACTATTTATTCTGTGTAAAAATTCATATCTTATGATATAAAGCCTGTATCATTTCAAATATGCAAAAAAAAACCCCAATATAATCAGCAATCACTTTATCCATAACTTTATCCATATCCATAATCATTCTTTTTTGGTCTTATCTTGTGACATGCTAGCACCTGCTGTAAACGTCATATCACAATTTAAAAGAACACAACAGTTATGGCATTAGAGCATCCAGCAGCATTATGGACACCTATTTTGGATCGTTCTTTTCCAACTCAGAGTAAATAGTGTGCCTTCAAATGCTGTAATCAGGAAGAATGAAATTATAGTAACAATAATTAAACATTCTCCTCTCCTTTCGAGTTTCTATATAAAACAATTGAACATTAGTATACACACAAAAAAAGAATCATTTTCCATGCGTTTGCATATTTCTCAAATAAAGAAGATGGCACCTAGCAAATGGAATTGCTACAGTAAAACTGCTTTTTGTTCTGTGAAAGCCCTTGCGTTTATAATTGTCAATGAAGCTGCTTCATCTGGTTTATATGTGCAGCTCCTTACTCTTGCAGCTCAGGGCAATACAAATGATTAGTTGCCTGATTCCAGATTCATATAGGCTCAACTATGAGAACTAGACTCCAGCATTTAAATGACCGAACTGATGTGAGAACATACACCATTCCAGACCATTTGTACAAATGGAACCCGGCAGGCATTTTGTCAAATCTCCTATTACAGGGAATGGCCCCGTATCAACTCCCTGCACCTTTGGGGTTTTTTTTGTTTGTTTGTTTTTCTGGGGTTTTGTTTTGCTCTCACAAAATATTGGGGTGTGCTTTCTGCTCATTTTTATTTTTAAAAAGTTTTGACATAAATATCCATCTCCACCAAAAAAAGATATTTTCGGATCATACTCTCAAGTGGCCAAAGCCTCATGTTTCAGTCAGTTGCACTTCAGTGAAGAGGTCTCTATAAGAAATGTTTCCCTCAAAGGAAACCATCCTTTCCTATAAATTAAGTTTCTGAGGAGTTTCCCTGAAATACAAAAGTGTGGACTTCAAATGAGTTCAAAAGATAGAATTTGCATATGAAAATCAATCATTCTATTTTGGGCTGAACATCCAAATTACCTGCTTAAGCTTTCATATTTGTAATTTCATATTCCTAAAGAGTTTGAAATGTCAGTGAATACTTTCCAAATCTTCATTTCTACCTTTCACCAGAAGGTCTACGATGTCAGTTTGAAAAATTGCAGGAACTGTATGAAGTATTGCAAAAAATTTCAACACATCATTTAAGCAGCCTACTAAATTAGCACAGTTCAAATTTAGACTTTACTACTGTGGTTTATGGGCTTGAGATTCTACCTCCCTGAAATTAATAGAATAGTAACTGAGCAATAATATATGTGAAAAAGATTAGAAAAGAATAATGCTGAATTTTGTAAGCCACCCAGACATGTCAGAGTCCCTTTCCCTCTCATAATAACCACTGTGCACAACATGAATAATGACGAACAACAGGCAACAATAGCAACATGGACTGAACTGCTTTCATGTAGGTTTATAAGAAATATTAAGAATTAGTCTTGATCTGATTTTATTAACTGAGATGATGTAATCCACAGTTCATTTTTTAAAAAGCCTTTGTGTATGTGTGTGTGTGTTTAGTTTATTTTTAAGAGAGAAAGAGAGAAGTGGAGAGACAGAGAGAGAGGGAGAGAGAGAATCCTGACCAGGTTTCACACCCTACACACAGCTCTATGTGGGGCTTGATCTCATGAATGGTGAGATCATGATCTGAGCCAAAATCAAGAGTCAGGCACTTAACTGACTGAGCCACCCAGGAGCCCTAAGACTTTTTTTTTTTTTTTTTACAGAAGTTTTTAGGTTCACAGCAAAACTGAGGGAAAGGTACAGGGAGTTCCTACACACCCCCTGCCTCCACACCTGCCTCGCCTCCATTATTAACAGCCCTCACTAGAGTGGTACATTTGTTACAGTGGATGAACCTATGTGGGCCCATCACAAAGTCCATAGCTTAATTAGGGTTCACTCTTGGTGTTGTACGTTCTATGGGTCTGAGTAAATGTATGATGACACGTATCCGTTACGGTATCATATAGGGTGTTTTCACTGATCTACAATCTTAAATTTCTCAGATAATTGTTCTAATAATCATGTTTCACTTTGTGAGGTTCAGGCCTAACAATATTATGTAACATGCCTGAGGGTGCCAAACTAGAATAATAGAATGCAAAGCTACTTCTTGAAGCTTTCCTCGGCACTCTGTCTAAATTAGACATATTTCCTGTGCCTCCATAGTGGCATCTACCTACCACTATCACAGAAAGCATCACATCTGGAGTATTGGTGTGCCTGTCTCAGCCATAACTTACCATCCTCCCCAGCCTCCAATCCAGTAACTAGACAAGAAAGTCATTAAATGTAAAGTTTATGTTCCTTCTATCTGTATCACACAAACTGCAGTGTAGTCCACAGGAGGGCTCAATATGTGTTTGAATAAACCAGTAAGAATTGTATTGAAAATTAAAAATTCACTGTGGGACATTATGCCTGTGTCGTTTCTAGCTATTGCCATAACCTGAAATCAGCTACATCTTTCTTAGTAATTTAGATACCTACCAAACTTGCAAAAATTAAATCAGAGTAGAATTTTTATATTTAGTTCCCAAGTTATATCTTATATATAAAAGTTTGTCAACTTTACATTTCATGTAATAAACATCTAAAAAGTTGACTTACAAAAGACAAAGGCAACTAAAGTTTATTGAGTACTTTCTGATTCTCAAAACACTGCAGAGTAGATATTATGGAGTTATTTGGGGGGTTGTCATTAAGGGGTAGTAGCCAGAGGTTGGGGAAAGGCTGAATCACCTCTCCTTATAATAGAGTTCTTATTAGACTAGTATAAAATTAATTTTTTAAAACGTGTATCTGAGAAAAAAGAAATGACTTTAATAAGAGTCACATGAGCTTTGAGAATGTAAACAAAGCTTAAATAAAACTTAAACTGATGCATGCAGTCTAGGCTCAAGCCCCAAATGACGCTTCAAACATCTCTTTAAAAATAAACCTTGGGATTCACACACTAAGGTCCGCTTGCAAAGTCAGAGAGATTCCCAAAGAGCCCTGGGTCCACTTAAACGTCCGTTTTTAAGGAAGCAGCAGAGACAGTTTCCTCTGGAGTCCTGTCTTGACTAGACCTGTCTTGATTGTACCACCTCATTCAGGGTGGAAGACGCAAATCCAAGAATCTGAGGTAGAGATATGTAAAAGGGGGCATGAGAGGTTTTCTCTTAACACTCTCTAACCAGAGTTATCTTTGGCTCATCAGTGCTTGACAATCTGGTAAATAAGCTAGAAGATCTTTTCTCTGCAGAGTAGAAGTTACTATTATTGTATGGGTGAACAGAGCAAAGTGTAGGGAAGTCAAGTTCCTTGCCAAAAGGAACAGAGGTAGGGAAGCTGGAAATTTTACCAGGTTTGCCAGTTCTGAAATCTGTGCTCTAATTTAAATCTAATGGGAGATCCCCGGATGATGGCATTTGGTGCACAGGATCCACCCAGCTAACTGCTAAGAACACTAAACTTCCCAGAACTGTCAGCAAATAAAATGGCTGCTATTTCGCCATTAAGTTTTAGGGCAGTCTGATATGCAGCAATAGATAGCTCCAATGCCTGGGTTCTCTGACAGCATTCTCATTTAATGTTATAAACTTTAGTAAGACATGCCCCACTTAGCTTATTGTTGAAATCTATTCTAGACTCACAGTGGATCTGAGATCACTTGTACTGATCTGGAGAGCTTCCCAGATAGCTAATGTCTAAATAAATGAAGTATCGTGACTTTTTTTTTTTTTTTCAATGACTCAAGATCATATTACATACCTTTGCCAGAGATGTAAGGTTTGGCAAACATTGAATCACACTCTACTGACCCAACTTTCAACAAAAATATAAACTGACAATCCTGTATCATTTTTTTAAAATCAGTGTTTCCAAACTGGGACCCCATCACAACCATATTCTTGTTTCAAGAATATGATTTTTTTTCTGGCTTTGATTTCTGGTTTTTAATTCTCAAAATGTAGACAAAGGTATGATAATTCAGTTTCTCCTCACTCTGCCAATGAGCTTCCCTTCTTTTACCAAGGTCCTTTAAAAACAATTTGCCTGAGTTCAAACATGTATCTGGTATATGAATTTGGGTCTTTTCAAAATCCTTTTACATAAATGGCACTAGTAGCAAATACAAATGTTGAGGTTTGTCTGGGTGCTTATTACTGCCATCAGCATGTCCTATTGAAATATAAGATTTTTAGTCTAGTTGGTGAGAGAGACTTTATGGAATAGTCCTCCCCAATATATGAATGATTGAAATAAAGATTTAAATGTCTTGAGTAACCAAACATTTACAGGTCGGTCAATGGAAGTCATATTTGTGAGCGTGAATCATGCTGAAAGTTAACATTATTAAGAGCGAGCAAGGACCGTGCTGATTAATAATTCATTAGCATTCCTTCGCCTTCCTTTAAAATAAGCTATTACCTGCATTGTGGGAAAGCAGATAATAGACTATAATTTATCACTGTTTCAGGAACGAGAAGTGGTCCTATATTTTAAATCCTTGTTTTAATTATCCAGCCTGCTATTTTGATAACCAATATTATAACATCAGGAGGTTGAGAAGATACTGTGGGAGAGATATTTTGACATATTTAGTCTACATTTCTTGATTTCATAGTGAGATTGTAATGAGGAATTCCCATTTACTCGTGAGCTCAGCATTTAGATAATTGAATAATAAACCACAATCAATGAGGACCTTTAAAGATTGTCACTCTATGTTCGGATTGAACTTAAAAAAGGAAAAAAAAAAACAGCTTGCAAACATTTTTGGCTCAGCCCCATTTGGTATTCAAAATGTAAATGAGATTTGTTATCAGACAGGAAACCTGAAACTGATTTAACCTAGATATTAATCTTCATATTAAGGACATATTTACATTTCTTGCATAGCATAGTAGGTTAGCACTATGAAGGATCTGCATTTAATTTCTTGTAAATGGCTTAGCCCAGTTGATGCACGGTGCATATTTCTCATTTTAACTATTTTGTTTATTTCATAGATTCTTCTATTTTCCCATGGTCGTGTTAAGGCTTGCTGCATAGAAAATATGCTGCAAATAGAAGCCAAACCACAGTAAAATGACTCTGCCTAACCCTAAGAGTTCCAGCCATTTCCTTTTATATTTTATAATAAGATATGACAACTCAATTTAAAGAAAATACACAATAGTTGCTGACTAAAGTGAAAAGTTTATATTAAAATAATGTGTTGCTGTGGGGAGGTGGATAATTGAGCATACAGTAGGTAATTTCTGGCAGGGCTCCTGAAATAAGCAAAAATAATATCTGTTAACAGAGGATAAATGTAGATAATGTTACTCTACTCCGTAATTAGGATTTTACAGATCCCTGTTTAAATGCTGATGCAAGAGAAAATTAAGAAGGCGGCTGCATTTAGTCATTAAAGTTGAGCTGATACAAACTGTCTCAGTAAGACCTGAACTTTGGGCCCCATTCCTACTGATGTGATCCTCCCAGTTTTCTTCTGCATTTTAATGAGGACTGAGCAAACTTGAAAATGTCTAAACAAAATCTGAGACTGTTAATTTCAAGAAGTGACTGGTGGGGATTTGAAACACTGAAGCTCTGGGGCACCTGGGGGCTCAGTCAGTTAAGCGTCCGGCTTCGGCCCAAGTCATGATCTCATGGTTCTTGGGTTCGAGCCCCGCGTCGGGCTCTGTGCTGACAGCTAGCTCAGAGCCTGGAGCCTGCTTCCGGTTCTGTGTCTCCCTCTCTCTCTGACCCTCCCCTGTCTCTCTCTGTCTCTCAAAAATAAATTAAAAACATTAAAAAAATTTTTTTAAAAAAGAAAGAAACACTGAAACTCTAGAAAGTTTCCCCTGCTTTCAAACAAACTTTGGCTATTTTGTCTTCCCTGCCATCTTATTTCATTCCAGGAAAAGACCTTTAACTGTTTGACATTGTCAAGGAAGAGAGGTGAGGTGACCAGGTATTAACTGTCTCAAAGAGATAGTGCTTAAGAAAATTCCAATGGACTACTCTTCTCTTTTCTTCAAGAGAATTTATAAAATGAACATGGGTGCAATCTTTTTGAGTAACTATGTTCACCAAAACAATAGTAACTTGAAAGCAGAAGTTAGTAGTAAGAATAGGAAGGCAGATAATTTTCCTCCAGGATCACTACAAAGTGATAGTATTTGCACACTGAATACAGACTTCTAAACACAAATTTTAAAGCTAAATCGATTCCCAAAATTATAGACCAAATAACTTCTGCCTCCTTTCCACTCTGTTACTGGAGGTGCCAGCAATGGTTAACCTTCATCCCTTATGGTTTTTGTTTGGAAACAATTATAGGAATCTAGACATGATTAGTATTGATTACCATACTCCCTTGCAAAAGAAAAGAACTGGGAACTTTGGGATTATCTTCCCTTATTGTGCTTTGAATAATTTCTCTCACAATGTTTCCTCGTTACTTGGCCCAGTGAGGAGGTTTTTGCAAACATAAGTAGGATGGAGTAAAGTGAGGGAGAGAAGAGAGTTAAAGAAGCAATTAGCCAGGTATTTCGAAATGTATTGGGGTGAAAGTCTCTATTACCACTTATCAGTGTTCCTTAGTTGGACCTGGAGACAAGCCTCTAATCAAGCATTATTGTAATGATAGACACTTGAATCTCTATAATCATAATGTTCTCCATAGGCTTGGAAGCTGCCCATTCCATTGCCACTAAGTCCCTTTTATCCATTTGATCAAGGGTCCTGTCAACCCTGGCTCTTTTACCTTAGGTCATCGGGGATGAGTATTGACTACTTTCTTCTGTTACTGTCTATGCCTATGTTTGGTTGTGAACCTTAGATTTTTTTTTTCCTGGAAGGTTAATTACTACAGCTCTGCTTTTTTTACTTGAACAGAGGGAACTCTTTGACCCCCACAGTAAGTTAAATCTCTCTTATATAGTTCTGTAGGACCTTATATCAAACTCATTCATTCTTTTATTTAATCATTCAATAAATACCTGTGGAGTGGCTATTCTGTTCTAGGTACAACAGTTAACAAGGGAGACAAAAAATCCCAGGCTTCGTGGAGCTCACATATTACAATTACATGCTATTTAATGCCTTTATATCTCCACTAAGAGCTCTTTGAAGGCAGGAATCATAACTGTCTTTTTCACTACTGTTTCCTTAGCACTTTGCAAAGCATTTGGGATATTGACAAGATGTAATGAGTATTTATTAAATTATCAAATGAATAAATAAGAATTGCAATTTTGCAGCAGCATAGGTATTTTATCTGCTATGAACAAATTAACTGTGAAAAGTATCTTAAAAAGTGACCTAATGAAACCATTAGACAGAAATACACTAGTACAAAAGCATTAGAAATATTGCCATATGAATACTTAAAAATAACAACTTTTCTAGAAAAATATTTGATTTGTTTCATACTCTGTCTCTTCGACATATATTAAGGCATAAAACACTTCCTAGCACTCAGTTTAAGTATATGTAGTACAATAATGCACATTATTCATGTGTATTAAAGTGATACCAGGGATCCCATCCTAGAATTATAGCAGCAAAATGTGTCACATAAAATTAAGGCACAGACTATTTGTCACCACAAAGTGACATGGGCATGTGCATGCACACTTACACACACACACACACACACACACACACACACACAGACACGCACATTTTTTGCAAAATACTTTCAATGAACATTGGGTTACAATGTTTTTGTTGTTAATAGGGTATTTTAAAATACATGAATTCTTTCGACACTGTTTATGAGAGCAGGGAGTTCCTAATGATGAGAAAGCTAAGGTTCAATGTCTGCATGAAGGCAAGATGTATATTCAATTGTCTTATTTTTGTTTCCAGCTTTACATGTAGCCAATATTAGACTGCAGATAAAGGAGGCAAATAGGGACATGAACTCTGCCCATTTATTTGCCATCTGTTTCAGCCCATGAGAATGGTTAAATCACAGAAAAAGTGCCATGAAACGATCCATGTATCACTTGTGATTTTTTTATTTTTAAACTATTAAGCATAAGCCCTCAAAATAATTTTAGAAGTGAAAGGAGATTATTTGCTCATTTAGCAAAAAAATCTGGTAAGAAGGCTGGTAACAGCCCCACCACTTCTTCAAGGGTACACATGGTATTACCAGAACATATTCGTGGCTTCAGATGCTCTGAGTTGGCTCCCTTCGTGGGCCCTGCACACAACAGGAAGAAAGGAGCCCGGTTCCATGGCTCATTCTCAACCACCAAACTACTATGTAATGATTAGGAAGATATGATCATTGGGTAGCAAATGTTTTTTAAAGTTTATTATAGAGTTTATATATCTGTCATATGAATATGTTTTTAACTTATCCCAATAAAAAAATGTACTGTTTCTGCTGAAGAAATAAATGAAACATAAGTCCCATGAAGCCAAGGTCTGACTACTCATCACATGGAAGCATACAGACCTAGGTTTTTCAGCCAGTACGGCATGCATGGAGAGAGATGGTTAGATGTAAGAGCTACTATTTTAAAAATAGCATACAAACAAACTGAAAATACAGTTTGGGTATTTGGTAACAAAAGGGACCATTTAAATTGTAGAATTTCTTTGGCATATCCTTTTTACTTTTTGGTCTTTTTTTATCCTGTCATCAACTGAAAACATTGTCTAAATTCCAACCTTAACATTTAACTCAGTCTTTCCCTACTTTCCAATCCCTCTGCATTTTCTCAGTGATCTTAACCCCTAATGTGACATTGCATTGCATATGACTTTGTATAATTTGTATCCAAATGACACTCACAGTACTATATTTGGTTATGACTTCTCCTGAATTTCTTCTGTGTATTTTCTTTAGCTTTTTAAATATTTCATTTAGAATGTCCCACTGACTCTTCCTGTTTTACGCATCAAAAACTCAACTCATCAATACCACTAGCCAGTTCTTTTTCTCACCTCCTTTATGACAATGATATTTTCTTTCTACCATGCTAACTGAACAAAGGTAGTTACCAGATATTGACTGAACTTATCAGTTGTCTCCTTCCTGCCAATTCCACATGGGAACACGCACTTCCTCCCCTTGCCAGGACACCTCTTGTCAGCTCCCAGACAACCTTCCCTGGCATCTGGACTGCAGTCATGAAATCTCATGAAATCTTGACCTTTGAGTTCTTGATTGCAAGTCATGTGTTTTAACCAAACTCTTTGGGTCCTTTTACAAAATTAATTTCACTCACTAATTTCTTAAAAGTGCGACCCATTTCACCTGGATTCATGGCTTAAAAAGCAAAGTTCTATTTACTCAAATTACCAGTGCAAATATATCAAACAGATGAAGGGAGAGGATGCAGAAGGAGAAGTATTTACAGCATATTTGAAAACTCTGAAACACGAAAATAGGATGAGGCACAGTGGAAAGGCCGAGGTGCCAATGTGCTGCTGTGAGAGCCAACGCCTGGCAGAAAAGACCACTTTGTTTAGCAGACTTGAAAACCTGGATTCTTCTCCACCACTTCCACCTGTCTTCCTAGTAATCATTACAATACATTCCTATCAATTTTCTTCCAGTTAGTCACTGATCAGTTTTTTGGCTTTGTTTCCAAATGCTGCTAACATTGCCTGACTCTGAAAGAAACACCAGTAAAGAAAAATTTACCTCTGCTCCTATGCATCAGCATTTCTGTCTCTCTTGCATAGGAGCACATGTACCCCAATGGTCATAGCAGCAATGTCAACAATAGCCAAAACATGGAAAGAGCCTAAATGTCCGTCACCTGATGAGTGGATCAGGAAGATGTGGTATATATTCACGATGGAGTACTACATGGCAATGAGAGGGAATGACATATAGTCATTTGTAGGAAAGTGGATGGACCTTGAGGGTGTCATGCTGAGCGAAGTAAGCCAGGCAGAGAAAGACAGAAACCATATGTTTGCACTCATAGGTCTAGCAGGAAAACAAGAGAGACCTAATGGAGAACCAGGGGGAGCGGAGGAGGGAGAGAGAGTTGGGGAGAGAGAGGGATGCAAAACTTGAGAGACTATTGAATG
>NC_043714.1:24011223-24024124 GCF_006229205.1 Suricata suricatta
TTGTAGGAAAGTGGATGGACCTTGAGGGTGTCATGCTGAGCGAAGTAAGCCAGGCAGAGAAAGACAGAAACCATATGTTTGCACTCATAGGTCTAGCAGGAAAACAAGAGAGACCTAATGGAGAACCAGGGGGAGCGGAGGAGGGAGAGAGAGTTGGGGAGAGAGAGGGATGCAAAACTTGAGAGACTATTGAATGCTGGAAATGAACTGGGAGTTGAAGGGGAAGTTTTCCACTTCTCTTACCACTCTAGATGAATTAGGTAGAAGAGAGAACTTTACTTGTCCTGATTATGTTGCTAGCATGACAGTTGGGAAAAATTTTAACTATTGTGAAATATCTAAACAAATGAGCATAAATGAGCATATGGTTGAAGGATTGTATGAAACACTGAGTACTTTTTAAGCTGTGCTTGTCAAACCGGGAATTACGTTAGACCCTAGTGAGGTACAGATGAACCATATCAAAGCCTTGCCGTCATGACACTTACTGTCTTTATATTATACAAGTCAGACCCAAGAAAGCCGCTGAGCCTGAAAGAAGGAATGTTGTGCCAGAGAATAAAGAGATAAAGGAAAAAGTACAATGTGATGTATGTTTCCTAAGGATGCTTCCTTACCCATTCAGCGCACGTGGCAAAGTTCTGGGGTTTTTTTCAATGTGACATGTTAGAATGTTCCAGGATTAAAAAGCTTTAGCTTTCATAGTAACATTAATTTTTTTTTTACAAAGCAACAATGCCAAGGCCTTCCACAAGGATCACATAGGTCCATAATTTCCCAGAGAAACTGCTTGCCTATGTTACTAAACAAGTCAGGCGGACTTTAAACACCTCTCCCCGTATCTTCTTTCCTCAAAGGATTTCACTTGGTCACTATGTCAGCCAGGCACTGCCACAGCTTCAAACAGTTTTCCTCCTTTATTGAGAGGTCACCCACAGAGCCCTGGGCAGGCTAAGGCAGAGTTCACCTTTGCCTTCTTCCTTGGCTGTGTCGTGTACCTGTGCAAATGGAATCCCCAGTTAGAGTGATCCCTGAGGCCAAGAAGTTCTATTAAACTGCAGCAAGAATTGGTCAGCTATTTGCTCTTGGGAAAATCCTACTGCTGTGACTAATAAGTATTTCAAAAGAAATAAATGAGCATGTCATTCATCCTATGATTACAGGACGAGCTGCCATAGAGCGGCTGGCCAGCAGACCCTTTATGAAACCCCCACTTACTACGTTCTTTCCCCAAATAGTGCAAATTGTCCCATGACCAGATTAAATCCTTTCCCAACCACTCCCATGGCAAATCTGGTGGAGGATCACAGGATACAGTGAGACCAGGGGGATTGTTTGGTACATTGACGGGGAAGGAAAGGTGGTATTTGTGCCCCTTGAGTCACAGGAAAGTTAGTTTTACAAAAGCATATTTTAAGTACATGAAATATAAGTATAATTGAAATATTTAAGGGCACACATGTATAATGGCCATTATTTTCAAAATATTAACCACATACCTGAGGACCATTGTGCCAGGTTCTCGATAAGGTGGAATATATAATTACCATTTACCACTCCCACTACAACCACCACCAAACCTTCACTTCAATGCTATCATTTCAGAATACAAAAGAATATAAGAATGTATAGCATTAATGTTTTATCCTCACCTATACATACCTTTGCCTTTCTGTATCCTATCTTTTCTTCAAGGTCTAGGGCACCTATGACACCATCTGTGAAGACTTAACTGGAAATGACTTCATTCTTCTTTCACCTTGTTCCACAGATCACATTTACCTTGGACTCTAGATATTTGTGAACTTATCTAAATTTCTTTAATGAATGGGAATGACATCTCTGTAAGATTGTATCTATGTTTAATTGTCCACAGGAAAAATCCCTTCCTTATGTTAAGTATTCAGTAGATATACTTCAACAAATAAAGGAAAAGGGCAAGTTCAAGGATGGACAAATTATGTATTATTTTCACTCTATTTGTCTATATGTTTTAAAATAAGCCCCACATTTTTTTACTCTGTTTTATATATATGACTTTCTTTTATTTTATTTTTTAATCTATTTATGTTTCATCAATTTTTCCCTTACTGGAGCCAGAATGACCATCATGTGAGAAGGAAGATACAGAAGTCACGTACCTGTAGCATGATGTTTACCATGGAGTTTTTATAAACCCATCTCCTACTTTTTATTGAGGCTCACTTGATTGTTCCTATTATTGGCCAACTGCACTGTGCTCTAGTTCTCAAAACTTATAATAAGACTTTCCTAGTCTCTCTTTGTACTGATGATTCTTTATACTCATTTATATACTTTTCAAACTTCAGCCCCCTTAACTATGACATAGCCATAGTTCTAGACAAAAGATATTCCTTTAGAAAGCCCTAACTTGGGGGTGGAGGCTGGTGGGTGCAGCTTGATAAGACATCCTTGTCAATAGAAAGGAATTGAACATACATAAACCTTTTTGATTTATATTATTCCTGACAAATGTAGAATAATGATTTGTATAATGCTATATATTTCTCTAATTTATACCCTGACTACTTTCAGAAAAAAATACAATTAGAATAAGAGAGCATTATCACATGCAGAAAAGCAATTTACTTTTATGCTCCACATCTATGTTAATTCAATTACTCCAACTGATCTTTAAGATTAGTTTTGACTCTCAAGGTAAAAAGGAAAATTAAAATGGTTCATATAAATATAAAAGTAAAGGAAACCTATATTTCCTGTTAGATAAATTTTGTTCTATTTCTAAATTTTAATAGGATTATGAATCTTTATGTGAAGGACAGTGATAAACAACAATCATACAGGTTTTATAGACAATGCAAAAAGTTTCTTCATTAAAATTTTTATGAACATAGAAGTCAATACTATTATGCCAATGCTTAGCTAAATGAAAACAATCTGTAATGAGCTTATAATTATAGACATTCCCAGAGCTCAAATTCATGCAGATATAAATGGAAAATCTTTAGGAACGAATGATTAGTATGTCTTTTAATCACATCTATCATTGAAAAATCATGTCACCTCAAAACCTTGAAAAAATATTCTTCACACATGTGGGTGAAATAAAAGCATTTTCAAATTAATATAAGTTGAGCTAAGATAAGCTTACTCTGCTCTTAACACATCCTAAAGGAAGTTCTTCAAGCTAAAAAGAAATGTCAACAAATGAAAAGTCAGATCTACAAGAAAGAATAAAAGCTGCCAAAAATGGGAGACAGGAGTAATTATAAAAAATTTCCTCTTTGTTTTTTTGATCTTTAAATGTTATTTGAATATTTCATTTTATAATGTTTATTTCTGAGAGAGAACAAGAGAGACAGGGGAGGGACAGAGAGAAAGGGAGACACAGAATTTGAAGCAGGCTCTAAGCTCTTAGCTGTAAGCAGAGTCCAACACAGGGCTCAAACTCTCAAACTGTGAGATCATGACCTGAGCTGAAGTGGGGTACTTTACCAACTGAGCCATGCAGGCATTCCTGTTATTTGAACATTTAAAACAAAAATGATAATATTGTATTTTGAAGCTTATAATGTATGCATTAACAAATTATGTGACAAAAGTACAAAAAGGATAGAGCTAAGTCTAGTTACTTTCTTAAGATTTTTATAATTTATATAAAGAGTAATTATTAACTCTAGTTAGTTTGTAACATGTTAAGAGTTTATACTGCAATCTCTAAATGAAACAAAGAACCAATAAGCCAATAGTGGATCTAAAATGAAATACTAAAATATAGCCAGTTGATACAAAAAGAGGGCAGGAAAAGATAAAAAGAAATAATTAAGATAGATCAAGTAATAAATAAATACCAACATGGCAGATATAAGTAAAATCATATTAATAATGACCTTAAATAAAAATTGACTACATTCTTAAATTTAAAAAGAAATATAGTCTGACTAGGTATAAAAATTTTACATAGATTGACTCCACTTATAGAGACACAAGTAGGTTAATAAGAAAAGAAAGGGAAAAAGCATATTATACAAATAAGCATAGAACAGCCGATATGACTAGGTTAATATTCAATGAATTAGTTAGAGGGCATTGCCATAAAGAAAAGAGTTACTATTTATAAAAGTAAAAGGACAACTCATTAGAAAGATATAAAAATTATAAATGCCAAAACATATGAAGCAAAAGCTAACATATCTTTTTTTAATGTTTTATTTTTATTTTTTATTTTTGAGAAAGAGAGAGAGAGAGAGAGACAGCATGAGCAAGGGAGGGTCAGAGAGAGAGAGGGAGACACAGAATTTGACCACAGGCTCCAGGCTCTGAGCTAGCTGTCAGCACAGAGCCTGATATTGGGCTCAAACCCACAAACTGTGAGATCATGACCTGAGCCGAAGTCAGACACTTAACCCACTGAGCCACCCAGGCACCACAAAGACTGATGTATCTAAAGGTAAAATTAGACATATCAGAAACCATAGTTGAAATTTTTTAACACCCACTATTCTAGTTGACATAACAAGTTGACAAAAAAAATTAGTGTAAATATAAATTTGAACATAATCAACCATGGTTAACTTAAAATTTATACAATATTATCACAAAAAACTGTAGTCTGCATCTTGTTGTCAAATGCATATGGGATATTTGTTTAAATAAATGCTATCTTAGGGCATAAAATAATCCTCAATAAGTTCTGGAAAATTTGAACTTTGCAGATTTATTTTCTTTGACCACAATGAAGTTGAACACAATATCAATATCAATAAGATACAAGGAAACCTCCAAATATTTAAAAAGCGAACAGCAAACTTCTAAGAATATTTGGTTCACACAGAAAAGAAAAATGGGAAAATATTTCTAATGAATGTTATTATTAAAAATGTTGGAGTATTTGGGGTGCATTTAAAGCAGGCCATAGAGGGAAATTTATAGGGATAGAACTAAAGTCAATGATACATGCAACAACAATAAGAAGAAATCTTAAGCTGAGCCAAAAAAAGCCAGAAACAAAAGAATGCACACTCTTTGTTATTACTTACGGGAAGTTCAAAACTAGTAGAACGGAAACAAATAGTTGCCTATAAGGTGAACACAAAGAGTGAAAGAGAACATGAAGGAACTTCTAGGTACAAGAAAAATGTTCTAGACCTTGATGAAGTCTTTGGTATTTATGTTTATATTATTTATCAAAGTTTCTTGACTTATGTTCTTTAAATCTGAGCCCTTAACTATAAATTTTACATATATATTACACACGAACATACTTATATACACACTTACATAAAGGCAAACAGGCAAGATAAAATCAAACCCTGAATTCAAAAATAAATATCACACTCTTCCAATTGACACATAATATTTGCACCTAAATTCAAAACTCTCCATTTACAATCAAGTAGTTTTCATCGGATTTTTAATTTGAATTCTTTAGTCTTTAGCTAATTCTAGTGATTTTGAAGTGGCAAAGAAAGGGTTTTCTTTTTTTGTTGTTTTTTTCAGTTATTAATACAACTAGGGCCTGCCTATTAAAAAGTATCTTCACAGTAATTTTTCCAACAGCTTAGTAATCATAAAATAGCTTCATTTTTGCACTTGTCAGTTAATTAATTTTAAATAGTATCATATAGTGGCATGTTTAACACATTTATGACATTTCTGTTAAAAAACAAAAGAGACAACAGACCCAAAATGGAGTCACTGATGCAAAGCCCACATGCACAAACCAAGATGTAATTTCTAACCTAATGGCAGCTTCAGCTTCTCCTAGCAATATGACTTTTAACCAATCTGGAATAACCAGATGAGCACTAGCAAGATAATCTGCATGATAGACTGCTGCCTTCCCTCCCCCCCAAAAGGCAATCTTCCCTGAAACAACCCATTCTGTTAGAAAACTTGTCTTCCTGTCCCCTTCTGCTTAGGAGAGCCTTCCATTTTGTATAGCACCTTGCAGCTCCTTTCTATTCACTGGATGGGATGCTGCTTGATTCATGACTCATTGAATAAAGCCAATCAGATCTTCAGACTTACTCAGTTAATTTTGTTGTTTAACACTCCCAAATAATGGCATAACTGGTCTGCAGGAAATGATTATGCAGTTTTGCCCATTTGAACACTGGAGAATGTCAGCCAAAAACAATTATTTGATTTTGGGTCCGCATGATGTTGAACAGCTCATTAGGGCAGTAATTTAAAGAGCAACTTCCGTAGATTTCTGGAACCCATTCAGAATTCAACAATATGCTAATATCAGCTAAAAGACGATGCCTATATTCCTAATTACTATAGTACGCATATACACAGTATATTTAAAAAGTAAATCACTATTTTGATTTGGAAAATAAAATACTAAGATGATTGGTTTACACCATTTGGAATATAAATGTATTCTGTCAACATACTTAAATTAATAAAACATTGCCATTATTCTTCCATACTTTCTTTCTTCCAGGCATGAGTTAACTGCAACATTTACATATTGAATAAGAAAACTAAGAAAACAATGTCTTGACATTTTATTGTTCAATGAAAGCAATAAAAATAAAAAAAAAAAGAAATGTTGCCTGAATGACATTAGTCTTTTTTTTTTTAACTGTGAAACAACCATGCAAAATAAGCTAGGGTTCAAATAAGACAAGGACTGAAGTGGTTTCAGTTTTAGTAAGATCACAATGCTCTTAACAGCATATTTTTTCCTATCACACAGTAACAGTAACTACCTCTGGATATTTTAACCTGTGCCTTATGTGTTTACATCTTAGAGTGTGTCTCATTTCCCAAATAAAGTAGTAACCTTGGGCTTGACCCTGCAGCCTTTACTCTACAAATATTCCCCACAAGTCCTTGATGACTTCAATAAGAGCTATAGAATTGGGCCCCACAAGGAGTGTTTCCATCTTTGCGCCAAGCACAAGAAGATGTTAGTTATGAAGCTGATTGAGGTGTGTGTTAAACAACAGGCTAATTGTAGGTGCTCCCCATAACAAATGTTGCATATTTTAAGATTATTTTGACTCATAAATCTAACTTTCACTTATAAACATAACAGAAGTAGGCACATACTGAATACCTAGTAAGTGACTAAGCTGTAACATAGAAATTTCAATTCAGTCCAAAGCATGTAATCACTAGTGGATTTAAATGAGCAAAGAAGAAGAAAATCTGCATGTTCAATCTCAAATAAGATATACTGGTACCACTCCAAAACCAGTCTTTATAATATTTTTAAATGGCCAAAATTTGATCACATTTAGATTTGTTTCCTCTTTGGCCAAAAGGTTTTGTAATAACTGATCCCACTTTATTCCCATAATCCACTTGATTTTTTTTTTTAAGATTCTTTCTTATGGCAGAACTGTTCCAGGAGCTATGAAGATAGTGATGAATAGGACAGTCAATGTCCATGTCCTCAGGCGGTTTTGTTTCTAGTAGGAGGGTTGGGCCAAAGCCATACATATATAGTACAAATTCAGGGGGCCTTCACTTGTGTTTCATAAGGTGGTATTTGTGGCAAGATATGAATGAAATACAGAGGAATGCAATGGAGAATCTGAAAGTAAAGCATTCCATGAAAAGAAAATAAACAGTGCAAATACCTGAGGTGAGATAAGGTTGGGGTATTAAAGAAGTGAGGACACATCACAGTGGCTGGAGAGGAGTGCACAAGGAGGAGACTGGTAGAAGATATGGTCAAAGAGGGAGTCAGTGAACACACCACGAGTGGGTTTGCAGGTTACACTAAAGATTATGAGATTCTTTTTAAATAAGACACAAGCTGATCAGAAGATGTTAAGCAGGGAAGTTGATGACTTGATCATTCTGAGCTCCTGCGTAAAGAAATGATTCTATGGGCCAAGAGTGGAAGGAGAAATGCCAATTAAAACTTCTGTCAGTGCAGAAAATTAAACATAATTCTATCTGTTGTAAGTATGAAGAAATCCAATGCAGGGAAGTAAGAGCTTAGAAATTCCTTGAAGTGATTAGAGCACTGAGCTATAGCCTCGCTTCTGCAATTTAGGAGCCAGAAAGCCGGAATCAAGATGTCATTTCTCATCATTCATCATGCCACATCCTCCTCTCAGTACCCAGGAAGCTGGAGAAGGGATCCTAGAATGCCGCCACAGGGAAAACATCAAGTTCCGTAAGTGTGGTGGTGAGTAAGGAAAAATAAAGCTGAAGACAGAGGAAGATGGCCTGCATCTTACTTCTGCTTTCCCATTTTGAGCAACACATCTAATTGTGAATAAAGCCCAGGAAGGAATCCTTCTTTTTCATTAAATTGACTTATATCTAGCATTCGCTTTTGAATCTCTCTGAGGGTTCTCATCTCTCTGCCTATATCACTCATCTGTTCTTGCATGCACTCCACTTTATCCATTAGAACCCTTTGCATGTTAGCCCTTTGCATCATTGTTTTGAATTCCCGGCCTGGGAACTCCAATATTTCTGGTTAAGTCTTGTTCTGATGCTTGCTCTGTCTGTTCAGATTATGCTTTTTACCTTTGATGAGCTTTGTAATATTTCCTTGAGAGCCAGACATTGTGTTTTAAGTCAAAGGAGCTGCTATAAATAGGCCTTCAGAAATGTGGTGATGATGTGTGAGTGGAAAGGAAGCGATCTACAGTTCTACAATTAGGTTTCAAACTTTTCATGAGCTTATGCAGCTAAATAATGGAGTAAGAATTAGACACTAGGTCTTTTGACACCAAAGCTCAACTTCATTAATCTCTCTTTCTTTTCTAATCTGACATGTGAGTAGTAGTAGATGTATGTGAGGTAAGAAAGAGTAGAGGAGAGAGCTATTTGGAATTAGATCGCCTTTATATAGTCCCTTCTTAACCTACCCTTATCTGAATTTAGCATGTTCAACCATTTTCATATAATGGGAAAATATATAATATAATATATAATGGAAAAATAATTTTTATCATGAGAAATTTTGGTAAGAGATTTTTAAAAAAGAGTCAAATGTTGGTGAAAGTCCAGGAAAAAAGGAGACTAAAGACTGACCATCAGAGTTAATGTATTGGAAAATTTTCTTGGTAGCTATAGCTGTTCTTGAAATTTCCTGGTTGATGTGATTCTCAAGTGATTTTGCATTTGGCAGCATAAATGCTTGAAAGCTGGACAAATGAACCTCAAGTAGATATTACAACAATAGAGTGTTATAATCTCAAGAAAATAAACTTAATGAATTCAGATAATATATTAGGATAATGAGTTGCTGCTTTAGCAAAGTACGTGGATACTCGGGAAGATTCTGTGTTTATGACATCAAGACCTGAGAGAAAATGTTGAAGGGAAGAGTTGAGTGCATAGTCTTTATTCTGGTCACTCAGCACAAGAGTGTTTTCCCATTTCCATATAAAACTATGTTTTTGTTATTTCCCTTCAAAGCCTAGAGAGCTGAGGCTGAACCAAAGCAACTACAATGATGCTTGATACAGTAATAACAACCTCTGTGGGTGACTGCACAATCACATTTACTTGAACTGTGCACAATCAATTGTAGAAGTACAAAAAACAATAAGTTTTGTAACATGACATACTTGATAGAATTGGCAGCTATTTAAGGGACACATTTTATGATGTTTATCATTTTCTAGTTATTTTGGTGAAAATATATAAACTTTTATCTGTGTTAACTTCTCTTTACCATTTATAAAAAGTCAGAAATATTTTATTTATAGGTTCAAATACTCATTTTGATAAAATTTAGATTTTGAAAAACCTATGCTTCTTGAATAATTTTGATATGTGTTCATTTACTTATGTATCCAACAAATATTTATGGAGCACCTGTTATGTGCCAGATACTGTATGTTGTCCCATGGATAAAATGGTAGACAGATATAGTCTTGTCAATTAAAGCCTGCACTCCATGTGGCATGTGACTGAAATTTTTTGAAATGTAGAATTTTGGGGAGAATATCTAGTATATTTATGCAAGTCACTGATTATAAAATTGGACATTAGATCTAGGTGAGAAAGAAAGGAAGACATATGGGTTAATGAGGGCTAATAAAAAGTGGTAGGATAAATTGCTTGTAGGATCCACTGAAATTGAAGTCTGATTTTAGTGCAATAACAGAAGAGAATTAGCTGAAAAAATAATAGGAGGTGCTCAAAGATTGAAATCTTCATAAAAGAATGAAAAGATAGAATAGGAGGATCTTTGCCAGGATAACATAAACTTGGGACCCCTCTTCTCTCTTGATATTTGAGGGTCAGGAGCAATTTATTCTGCAATATCATCTAACATATACTGGGGCTACACTCATTTGGGCCTGTTTTCATTCATCTTCACTCCAAATCATTTTTCTCAGGATAGCCTCAGAGACCATTAAATCCCATTAGATCAGCGGATGTAAATGGATACTTCCACAGAAGCGTTGCATTTCTTTGCCCCTTTGAGCTCCAACTCCTGTACAGCTAAGTAGCTCTAAAATTGTCGAGGTCCAGGTCCCCAAAACTGATACCAAGTGGCAACGTGCTTACCATGTAATATGGGTTCAGTTAATGTTTACTGACTTGATTCTTGACTTACTCATGATATAATCACATGAAACAAGAAACAGCATAACTTCTTATACGTTTATGAGTGGAACTAATCTTTTCCTACAGGAGAACTAGGGAGGAACAGGAGAGGAAAAATGATGTGCTAGTAGAGACATTCCATTATCAAAGCTGGAGTTGGGGGAGGGGGTAAATCTCTGCAATTAGCTGCGTGTCTTTCATTTTGAGACTACAGAAAGATACAAAGAAGGTGAAAATGGTAGCCACCAGTTATAAGGGTGACTTCAATGCTTTTTAGTATAGCAACAAGATCTAAATGAAGTCATAAACAAATGGTATTTGAAGATATTTCTGTAAATGTTTATAAATAAGATATGTGAAGAAGTGTCACCAAGAAGAAGTCTAATAATTTTAATATTTTTTGCATTTACATTATTTACTATTGGTATAATTGTGGGGGGAGGGTGTCTGGTGATAAAGGAGTTGGTGACAAGAAAACTATTACTTTATTGGTAAGAATAGAATAGGAGAAAACTTTGTATTTATAGGTGGAACAAATGCAAATTTTTTGAAGAAAATGGAGTTTTTATCACCGTAATGCTTTGTTTTATTTAAATGTATCTATATAGTTCTAAGAGCAGACATAAGTATTAAACATAAATTTTTTCATCAGTGGTAGATGTGAATTCAATATAAACCCTTGTGCAGCATGAGATTTTCTACTGTCAGTTAAGCAGGAAGTCTTAAGGAGCAACATGGGCAGTCCTCATTCAAATGCTCCTACTTGGAATTTTTGATGAAGGAAGTAAAGAAATCACCTAGTCCAGAAATGCTTAAGTAAATTCAAAATGTTTGTATTTAAAATCAGATTTTCAAAGCTTTGGAATCTAGGAATTTGAAAAGGCATATGCAATAATCTTATTATAAGTTGTATGAAAATATAAAATGTGTGTTAATCTAAAATATATCTTACATTCCTCAATGAACTAGGAGTCAATTTGTGTGAGGATAAACTAAAATCTTTTTTTATTAAAAATGCAAATATTTCCAATATTCAAGAAGTATGGGTAGCTAATTAAATATATTGTTATAAAGATCTTTACATGATAAATATGTGATTTCTTAGACTACCAGGGGAAATGAACAATTACAAGAAATTTAGTAATGCATATGAAAAAACAACAGTTTATAGAAAGTTCTAAAATATTTTATTCTTTTGATCCCCTTCAGAAAAATGAGGCCTTTGAACCTAATTGTCACCAAGAAAGGTTGAAAAAACCAAGGGCTGTGATTTTAGTAAATCTGAGCATGGGATTCAAGGGAGGTATCTGTCATCTTTTGTCATTTGTGTTGACTCCAGAATTAATCTTTCGCTTTTTCAAAAGCTACTTAAGTGGGTGGAGATGTGGATGGAATAGATAAAGGGGATTAAGAATATACTTATATTGATAAGCACTGAGAAATGTATAGAATTGTCAAAGCATTATATTGTATACCTGAAACTAATATACTCTTTGTTAATTGTACTTCAATTTTTTTAAAAAAAAGCTATTTACATGCATGTCATTCTCCCTCATGTGATTCTTTTAAACAAAGGATATTTTCGTTCATCTTTTTACATAAAGAACTTAACACTGTGTCTAGTCCTCAGTAGGTTTTCAACAAATGTTGCAAGAATTGGATTACATTTGATATTGTCAAATAAATGGTGAAATTCTGAGATACTTATGAATGCAAAGAGAGTTCAATCATTAACTAATAAGTCTCAAGTGATCCCCAATAAGTGGAGGAGAGTGCTTCATAACTGAAACTGAAATAAAAAGCTGGTAACAATCATGGATTATCAGTTAAGTTATTGGGAAGTTAAGAACAGCAATTTTTGGACAACTTTCATCACAAATTAGAGGCTGATGAGAATGGTTAGTGGTGAAACAAAGGATTAGAGAACACTGTAACATGAGAACATGAGAAATGAAAGAGTATGAGAGGGGAGAGAGAAAAGGATATGCAGAATCCAAGCAGGCTCCAGACACCATGCTGTCAGCATAGAACCCAACACTGGTCTCAAACTCACAAACTGTGAGATCATGAACTGAGCCAAAGTTGGACGCCTAACAGACTGAGCCACCCAGGAGCCCTCAACTTCTCATTATTTCTAATTCCAATCCATTTACCTATTTCAGACTTATGCTGTTCACTCAGAATACTGGTCTCCCTCCCCTCCATGACCCATGCCCATTTTTATCTTCCCCAGCTTGCAATCACACACCTATGAGGCTGTCTTCTTTTTTTTTTCTCCATAATATTTTATTGTCAAATTGTTTTCCATACAACACCCAGTGCTCTTCCCCTTAAGTGCCCTCCACCATCACCACCACTTCTTTTCCCCCCTCCCCCTTCCCCC
>NC_043714.1:24024224-24098447 GCF_006229205.1 Suricata suricatta
CTTTTCCTCCCAGACTCTTGTGGTTCAGGGTCCTTTAGCTTTAGCCCTTCTTTGTTTGAGAGATGCCAGGGGGAAGTACAGAACTCCCTATTTCTCGCCATCTTGCCTGGACTCTGCTTCTAATTGATTTTAGGCCATCAAAAGAAAACATAAAACAACTCCAGAGCTCTAGACTTTTGCAATTACCTCTACAGGTAATGGTCCTTGTCCCCACACTGGTCCTGGATCCTTGTTTCTATGGCGAGTGCAGGGCTCTTGTGACCTGCCACATGATTTATGACACATATCTCTTGTCGTTAGAACAAATTTCAAATTCCAAAAATAAAATCAATATTGTTATTTTAAATTTCTCCATTTTCCATCTCTTAAATTATAAAATATGTCCCAGTGAGGTTCTTCACTTTGGACTCAAGACATGACTTTGTCTTGAGTACCTTGTGTCAGTTCCTTAAATAAATTCATTCTCTAATAATAAAAATTCTCCACCATGAGAAACATTCCTCAAAAAGTTATGTAAAACAACACTCAGATACATCTGTTAGCAGGGCCAAACTCTGGAGCACTGGCGACAGCAAACGCTGCTGAGGACGGTTGGCAACAGGAGCTATCATTCATTGTCAGTGGGAATGCTAAATGTTACATAATATAACTACCATGAAAGACAGTTTGACAGTTTCTTAGAAAATGAAACATCTCTTACCAATAAAGCGATTTTCACTCCTTCATATTTACTTAAAAGAATTGAAATCTGATGCCCACACAAAAACCTGCACATGGATGTTTATAGGAGCTTTACTCATAATTGACCAAATGAGGAAGCTTAGAGGAGGTGAATGGATAAATAAACTGTGATACATGCGGAAAATGGAAGAGTATTCCATGTTTAAAAAAATGAGCTAATCAAGCCATGAAGACATAGACAACATATGAACATATATTGCTAAGTGAAAGAAGCCAATCTGAAAGGCTACACACTGTGATTCCACCTGTATTACATTATGAAAAAGACAAAACTATTAAAATAATGAAAAGGTCACTGGTTGCCAGAGTTTGGGTGTAGGGAAAAGATGCACAGACAGAGCACAGAGTTTTTAGGGCAATGAAAAGACTCTATGAAGCCGTAATGATGCATACATGTTGTTGCACATCAAAACCATAGAATTTATAACACCAAGAATTAACTGTATGGTAACCTATGGAATTTGGGTGATAATGATGTGTTCGTTTAGGTCCACCACTTCTATAACAGTGCACCTCCTGTGGGGACTGTTGCTAATAGAGGAAGTTATATATTTTTGAGAATTGGGGTATATAGAAAATATCTGTACGTTCCCTCAATTTGGCCATGAATTTTAAACTATGCTAAAAAAAAGTCTTAATTAAAAAATTGTCACAAAGGCTATATAAAATATCATCTATCATGGGTAAAGCACAGTGCCTTATACAAAGCAACCAGTGAATTAATTGTAATTCCTCAGTGGTCAGTTTTCTTGCTCCTTTCCCCTTGAAAGTTGCTTTCAGTTTTTCTTTTTCATTTCCCCTGCCTTTATCTTTTATGATAACACAACGATTGGTTGAAGGCCTTGAGCTTGGAGTCCTGTCTTAGTTTCCTCTTGTTGCTGTAACAAACTACCACATACTTAGTGTCTTAACACACATTTATTTTATGTTCAAAAGAAAAATGTAGTCCTACAATTAAGGTGTAGGTAGGGCTGTATTTCCTTCTAGAGACTTTCAGAGGCAATTTGTTTTTATGCCTTTTCCAATTTCTAAAGATCCCCTTCACTCCTTTTTTTTCCATCTTCATCTCACAGCATTTCAATCCATCATCACATCTCCTTTTATTCAGAATTTTTTGTTTCTCTTTCTCTTAGGAGGACCCTTGTGACTACATTGAGCACACGTGGATAATCCAAGATGATCTCCTCATGTCAAGATCTTTAACCTAATCACATATGTAAAGTTCCTTTTGACATGGAAAATAAAACATTATCACTAGTTCTAGGGATCAAAGGGGAGACAGCAATGGAGACCATGATTCTGTCTACCACAGGGCCAGAATGCTTGAGTTACCATCTTGGTTCTGTTGTTCATTTACCGGTGTTTTGCTTTTGTTTTGTTTTGTTTTTATGGTAAATTACTTAACCTTCCCAAACCCAAATCTACTCCTCTGTGGGAGTGAGGCTTGTAATAGTATCTCATTACAGTGTGAAGATTAGATGAGGTTATACTATGTACATAAATGATCATAATGCCTATCACAGAGTAAGTAGTGAGTAAATCTTAGCTACTACTATGTGTATAAACTCCATCTGATAGAAACAAATCATGTTAACCAAGCTCACAGACACAAGTGCATAAATTTTAAATGTCCACATATTAATTTACAATAGAATTACAACCTTGGGATTAACAATACTATTCTTTGAAAAGAATCTATGTTACAAAGAGAAGTGGGTTTGATGGACCTGAATTCAAAAAAAGCAAAGACAAA
The DNA here is from genome assembly GCF_006229205.1 of Suricata suricatta. Taxonomy (NCBI): domain Eukaryota; kingdom Metazoa; phylum Chordata; class Mammalia; order Carnivora; family Herpestidae; genus Suricata; species Suricata suricatta. The sequence continues at coordinate 24,026,719 of NC_043714.1, forward strand.
TCATGACATGTCCATGGACCAGAGTTCCTTTCAGTTAAATCCTTGGTACTCAAAGTGTCCTAGCATCAACTGGAAGGTTTTTTGTTTTGTTTAATAGGCAGAATCTCAAGCCTCACTCTAGATCTTCAAATAAGCGTCTGAATTTCCCTATGATCTTCAGAGGATTTGTATGCCCATTAAAGTTTGTGAAGTTCCACTTTAGATGGTGCTTAAAGGGCATGGGTTTGCCTCCAGATTTGTGTCCAGAAGCACTCTTCTTCCCATTACATTCTGTCTTTACATATGTCTTCCTAAAGGAAATCTTTATAGATTCTTACAGAAACTTTCCCTGTTAATGGACTTGGCCTAGGTATATGTTGATTACTATATGTGACTTAAATTTTGACTCAGTGCACATTTTTATGCTCTCCAGCTCTAAGCTGTTGAAGAAAGGATAAGGCTGTTTTCCTAAGGTCTAAAAATAACAATTACAAAGACAGACTTCCAGAAATCAAGCATCTACTCCATTTTTCAATAGCTCTACTTTAAGGCTATTTTTTCAAAACAGAAAATTCAGATAATGAAAATTAATTACATTAATCAAACATAGGTAAATTAAATTTTCAATGGGAAGTAAAGAAAAAGAAACAATACAGATATATTTTCTCAGCCTGGACAATAGCCACTGAAGTATGCTTTGTGAAATGAGAGCAAATATTAAAGTATAAATTAAATTGCTTTAATGAAATGTGTCCACCAACACCAAAAGATAAGTAAATTGCAATTTTATGCTTGTCTTCAAAGTGGATAGAGTCACAGATTAAAATTCTTAGAGATACAAAGACATTAACAATGATTCGGTGAATTACATTTGAACATTATTTCAATACATACTTATTGGATTCCTATTATATGTAAGTGTCTGTGCTACTCACACTTTTGTCCAATGCTGACAGTCCTAAAAGAGCTTTCAACAAACAAACCTATTGCTAGAACAAAGGTAAGTTTATTCTTACCTTAATAAGTGAGAGCACTGCCCTGACAATGTCTTCTTACGTTCTTGGAAGAGTAAAGCAAAGTTAGCATGTTTATGAGGTTTTAGAGTCTGGTTTTATAAGGATCTTTCTGTGTGGGGATGGAGGGAGACAGGATGATTAGAATCAAGAAAGAATTATGATAAGATACTTTGCTTTAGGGGGCATAGCAAGGGGAGGTTTTGGGGTGAAGTTTGACAAAGAGTCTTGAAGACTAAATGGCCATATTATGCTATCTATCGAAAAGTCTAACAGCTTAATGTTCATTTAAATGGTTTTTCCAGGAAAGTTCTAAATGAACAATAAAGTCACTTGCCCCTTATCTTCCTGGGCAAGAGATTCCTGGAATAATAAACTTATGTTGATGAAGACAGTGGAAGAGTGAAGTGACATTGGCGAAGACAGCCTAATGGTAGAGTCCAGTTATGTGAACACAGAGAATAATTGTATGCTGTAGATGGATTTAGCTTTCATTTTAGACTCAGAGATGAACAAGATATAGGGTCACTATTCTAAAGGAGTATGCATTAGAATATGAATGTCTTTATTAAATACTAAAATATAATTTTTCTGATTACAAAATGTATGGTTATTGAGGGAAAAAATAGAGAAAAATAAAAACAAATTAATAAAAATCACCAAATTCCGCTAGCATGGCATAGCATTCCTAACATTTTTACATATTTGTGTTTTTGTTCATATAAGTTTAGTTTAAATATATATTTATAATATATGATAAAATATACAGATTTCTTAACCAAAAGTTGGGTCCATATTATCAAGAATGTTATAGATAGATTTATTTTCATTAATTGAAAAACAACCATGAGACTGTTCTAATATTATTAAATGTTTTTTGAAAACTTGATTTTTAAAATATCTGCATGCATATATTAATATATCAATAAATTAATCAATTAAAAATATTTTAATCAAATTTATTTACTTTCCTAATCAGGATATTGTTGGTTGTTTGGTCTTTTTTTTTTTTTTAAGAGAGAAAGAGGGGGAGTGAGCCAAGGAGGGACAGAAGGAGAGAGAAAGAGAATCTTAGTCTCCACATTCAGCCTGGAGCCCTAAGTTAGACGTGATCTTACAACCCTGGGGTCATGAGCTGAGCTGGAATCAAGTTGGATGACTCTGCCACCCAGGTGCCCCTGTTTGGTCTATTTTTAACCTTTAATTACTCACTACCAGATATAGTATCCTTGTTGAATGAGGCTTCTGAATTTAAAAATGGCTACAAAAATGATTATCAAATATTGTATGTATCTTTAATTACTTCCTTATCAAAATTTCTAAATGTTGAAAATAACTATTTTTTATTTTTAAAAAATGTTTATTTATTTTTGAGAAAGAGAGACACCAGAACAAGCGGGGAAGGGCAGAAAGAGAGGGAAACACAAAATCGGAAGCAGGCTCTAGGCTCTGAGCTGTCATTACAGAGCCTGATGCAGGGTTCGAACCCAGGAACCATGACATCATGACTTGAGCCAAAGTCGGCGCTTAGCCCAGGTGCCACCCAAAATGAATAATGTTAATGATTATTCAAATAGATAAGGATGTGCTAACACATAAAGGCGAGGGGAACATTTTTGTTAATGCCTCATTTTGTTAATGCACCTTTGCTCAGAGGCAATGAGAATAGTGAACTGATAGCATTATTTCAAGACACTTTGGATCAGTACTTCTTAGCAGCATCTGTCAATAATGGCAGAGAAGAATGAAAACAAATTTGCATTCGTTTGTTGAGCTTACATCAAAAGTGCTGAATGTAACCATGAAATTTCGTTTAAGTTTTACCTTTGCCTTTTAAAAATATTTACGTTTTGTATTCTATAATACACCAATGTTTTTTTCTTTAATACTAAACAACTTTCTGCCAATGCTTTGGGTAGAACTGATTGTCTAGGAAGTTTCAAGATTTTTTACTAGTTCTACCATTGCAACTACAGTCCCAAGGGTATACATTTTCCAGTTCATGCATCATAATGACCCTGATACAATTCAAAAAGAATTAAAATAATTGTTCACAAAATTGTCTTGGATTGTGAAGAAAAACAAGTCAATGAGAAATGGAACTGACTTTAAGCATTATATTCTAATATTGCATTTTAAACATGCATGTCCTGGAAGGAGGACAAAGAAATACAGATATTTAAATTAATTGAATATAGTTAGATTTATAAGCAGTAACAGGAGTACATTAATATTTGACAACCCCAATGGACCTGCATTAAAAGGAATCAGGGAAAGGACCACCTAAAGGGCAAGAAGGAGCTAGTGTCATGGCAGGAAAAAGAAAGAAAAAGAAATCACAGTGGAAATGGATAATTTGCATTATCACTATCATCCTGTATCAGCAAATGGCAAAAATCAAAGAAAAGCCAGGTTATGTAGGGAGAAATTTCTCCCAATAAGTAAAGTAAGCATTAATTTGTAAGAGAGAAATTTTTGTTACTTTTGGAAGCTTTAAGATGCAAGGCTGGGAGGTATCTGGAGGCAGATGAGAAATCCTTACAATGGGATTTTGTAGGTACCGAATGTGGTAAAAGTGCAAACAAGGATGTCCTTCTTCACTCAAAGAATTTCAGGTACAAAGGTCTTAAGAGCAAGAGATAGCCAGAAAATTATGTGATAACAGTGGTAACATAGGACTTCGGTGGCCTTAGGATCCTGATGAGATTAGAGAAATGACATTGGAAAGAAACAGGAGAATGGAATTGACAACCTCATAGATTTTATTTTTCTCAAGACTGACTGGGGAGTCAGAATCCAAAGATTTAAGGTTCTAGTCAGGTAGGAATATAAGAGTATAGGAAATCTTTATGGCTTATTTACTACTATTGCAAGTTTGTAGCTTTGCTACAACAGCAGTCTTATCCCTACCCATTCCTCCACTGTCCTCTGGTAACCACTATTTCACTCTGTTTTTATAACTTCAATTTTTTTTATTCCACATGTAAATGATACAATATAGTATTTGTCTTCATCTGATTTATCTCACTTAGCATAATGTGCTTGAGGTTCATCTGTGTTGTGATAAATGGCAAGATATTTTTTTCTCATTGCTAAAAATACTTCACATTTTTTATTTATTCATCCATTGATAGGCATTCAGTTGTTTTCATATCTATTGTGAATAATGCTGCAATAAACACAAGTGTACATTAAAAAGAAAAAGAGTGTGGGAAGAAATGAATAGACTCTCAAACATGGATACCAAGAGGTGTTAAAGTCTGAGAGAGAGAGAGAGAGTGAAGAGTCAATTTGTAAAGTTTTCAGGTGTTTTTTGTTTTGTTTTGTTTTAAAAATTTTGAAGTTAATTTATTTTTAAGAGAGAGAAAGAAAGGGGAGGAGGGGATAGAGAGGGAGCATGAGAATCCCAAGCAGGCTCCATGGTGTCAGCATGGAACCCAATGCAGAGCGGGAACTCATGAACCATGAAATCATAAACTCAACTGAAACCAAGAGTCGGATGCTTAACAGACTGAGCCACCCCGCGCCCCATGTTTGTTTTTAAATGAGTAATTTGCAATCTGGGTTCTAGGAAAGAAATTAGTCTGCACAGTGATGAACTCCTTACAAAATAACCCAGTTACTATCATTGATCTTAAAGGAATATATCTCTTCCAACTGTGTTTTGGATCCACTTGAAAACCGGCATGAATTAACTAAAACCTCAAACTGCCTTTCTCTCTCTCACCTATTGCTTCTACTTTCTTTACTTTTCTTTTCCAGACTAAACTTTGGTTGGCCATGGGAAACTATTATCTCTTTTGTCTGAGAACTTAAATTAGAAAGTCAAGAGCAGGCAATATATTGAATCCTAGGAATTGGTTTATCTTATCTAAGATAACTCAATAATCATTAAACTGTAGGTCTGTAGAATAAGGAGAGAAGTGGACATTAGTTTAAAAAAGAGGAAAATGAACTAGTTTAGGAAAATGTGCTCTTATACACAATTCAAAAATGTCCAATAACGTTAGTATAGTTTTATGGTAACACATTAAAATAAGTAGTTTTTCTCAGACATCTTATACATTAGCCTGAGTTTTAAAAAATAGATATTTCAATATGGTTTGAAGAACAGAAACAGCAAAATAAAAGTCAATATAAATAATTAAAAGGAGCATATGTACGATGTGAAGTTGATAATTATAATGCCCACCACACAATAAAGTAATAAATACAGATAGTCTATGATACAACAAATACAAGAAGAAATGTGAGAGGTTCTAATTTGTTGAAAGTTGGGGTGCCTGGGTTGTTCAATTGGTTAAGCCTACAGCTCTTGATTTCAGCTCAGGTCATGATCTCACAGTTCGTGAATTCAAGCCCCACCTTGGGCTCAGTGCTGACAGTGTGAAACCTGCTTGGAATTCTCCCTCTCTCCCTCTTTCTCCATGACACCCTCACTGTGCTCTCGCTCTCTCTCTCTCTCTCTCCCTCAAAATAAATAAATAAACTTAAAAAAAATAAAAGAAAGAGAAGCATGTAATGAACAAGATTAGAGCCAAGAGTACAGAATAATTTATTGCTGCTTCAGCATACATAAATGTGACAAAACTTCAAGTGAATAGAAAAATAAAGATGTTAAAGAGATGGCTGTGGTAATTAGTATAATATGAATTACGACCAATGATCAGAATTATGATTTGTAGTGTAAAAGGAGATGGAAATAGGGTAGATGATTTAGAATATTCTGTGAAAGGAAGAAAATAAAACAAAACAACTAAGAATTAAGTGATGAAGGCTAACCAAAGCACAAAGAGGATTTATTATAATGGGAAATGATTGCAATTGATTTAGGGAAGTAGGAAGTAAAGAAGTAATGTAAGACCACCATATATGACCATATATGAACATCCACTGAATACACCTTGACATTTTTTATTTGGCTAAAACTAGAAAACTAAACAATATATCTTTGGAAATATAGGCACTGAACAGAATTGAAAAAAAAACAAATATATAGAATAATAGAATATAGTTTTTCCTACCACCATTAAAAAAAGTTTGCTGTACAAATCACAGCATTCCTTGCTGAACTGCTTTGTTTATCATGATTCTCTTTAGAGATGAATTTGTACAATGTGACTAAGCGTATGTTTGAAAAAGAATTGTGGTTTAGATTTCTGAAGAAATAAACCAGTTGGGGTTTATTTCCTACTTGCTCAGCAAAATTGTTTTAGTGCAACTAATTTCTGACAGTTTCAGGCAATGTGAAATGACTGTTATCTAAGAAATTACTCTTCACATTTGGATGTTAATATGACTCCAGAGGATGTCTTTACAAATCAGTAAAAAGTAACAGAGTTCCTTCTAAACTGTCTTCAGTATAAACCAAGCTATGATTTTGGAGCCCCCAAACACAGCACTTTTATTTAATACATCTGTAAAAATTTTACATCTAATTATTGTGTTAGATGATGTGCTCCAAACCATAGTAAGTACTACAGAGTAGTAATTGTTCCCCAAAATAAATGAAGCTACAGAGAGGCCAGAAATACTCATTTATATGTAATAGCTTATCAGTTATCACTGTACTTAGGCTGGTGGCAGGGCAGGCTAGAGAAAAGACCAAAAATGATACAAATTAAATTTATTGGTAAAGATGATTCTTATAATTTTTATGATACCTCAAGAAAAGTGGCAATATATATTACATTTTGGACATCTATTGATATAAACTTGTTTGAAAAATGTACAAAATCATTTCACAAAAATATAAAAATGTAGAATCTTTTTTCTTTTTGTAAAAAAATGTACATATATGAATATGCATATTTAATGCAAGACATGTAGTTCAAGAATAAAAATGGATTGAATATAAGACTTGGAAAATTATTAAATATCTCTGTCCAGAAGGAGAGGAAATCAGTTAAAGTTAACTCTAGCCTAAGAATCTATGGCTTTGAATTTTGATTTTTAAGTTTTTATTTATTTCTGTTGGGAGAGAGTGAGAGAGAGCAAGCACAAGAAGGGGAGAGGCAGAGAAAGAGGGAGAGAGAAGATTCCAAGCAGACTTCACACAGAGCTAGATGTGGAGCTCCATCCCACCACCAAGAGAGCTTGATCTGAGCTGATATCAAGAGTTGGGACCCTCACTAGACTGAATGACCCACGCTGGCTTTGAAATTTTAAAGTGGGCTATAATTCTTTGATTCTATTCTGTTTAAATGGTGAGCGTTCCAGTATGTAAGTATCAACATTAATATTTATGTTTATTTTAAAAAGTAATTATCTTGAGGCAGATCAGAAAAACCCTTGACTATGCCCATAAAAGGAAGTTCCTCTGAGAGCTTGTATTGATGTCAGTCTTCAGACCTCTTGATAAGTGTAAAGTCTTCCAGATGAGATTAAATGTATTCATTAAATGTGAGTCAGAACATTATGGCAAACATCAGTGTAACTAGAAAAAGCCAAATGTCTCTAGACACAAGACACAAAGGAAATTCAAAGTGACCAAAATTGTTATAGGAACTAGCAGAATAAATGTTTGGGAAAAACTAGGAAAATAATAAGCAAATCTAAAAGATTCTAAGAGATACTTGCATTGAAGTTCTAATAATAATTCAGGATTACCCACAAAGCACTTGTCAGTGTTGATGAGGATAACTGAAGTAACATTTAAGAGTTTGACTTTCCATTTTAAGTTTGCCTTTAGATATCTTTTCCTCTCATTTTAGCTCTCTGCCTCATCTCAGCCACAGGAGTGAAAACATCAAGGTAAATAATGTAAATTATCCTCCATCTTCATGGGAAATAAATTTTCTGGCTGCACCTAGAGTCACCTATTTCCCTTGTAGTTGATCTTTCTCTTCATTGACGTGTCATTGACCACATGTGGAGCAATTCTTCCTCCCCTTTTTAGTAAAAGTATGAATTCATAATTTGCTAAGAGTTTAGTGTAGAGGCTGCTTTTAGGCACATAGGCTTGAATGAGGGAATGTAGAAAGGGGTCATAGAAACCACCTCGATGAATATACACCTTGAAATATCCGTAGGCCCTAACTAACCAAGGGGCTACTTACAACCAGGAACAGTTACCAAAAAAGGGGAAAATTCTTCACAGCCCCATCCCACTGCCTCATGGCAGACAGTCTCTCCTCTGCTGTCCTGCCAATCACTCCCCTTGTGGCGTATTCAATAAACTCCCATCTCTTTTGTTCTGTCTCCATGAATTTTTGTCACGGACAGCGCCATTGTCTTCTATCAGATCAGTCACCCCACATTTGGGGGTCCTTATCCAATTCGACGTGTATTTAGTGTATTAAAAAACAAAAACAAAACAAACAAAAAAGCATTTTTTGCTCCTTATATCCCTACTTTTATTCTTTTAAAAATTTTTTTAAAAATATTTTTTGAGAGAGACAGACAGACAGACAAATAGTGTGAGTGGGGGAAGGGCAGAGAGAGCGAGACAGAATCTGAAACGGACTCCAGGCTCTGAGCTGTCAGCACAGATCTCAACGTGGAATTGAACTCACAAACCATGAGATCATGACCTGAACTGAAGTGGACGCTTAATCAATTGCGCCCCCCAAGTGCCCCATCCCTACTTCTATTCTTATCCAAAGAAATCTTCCAGTCTTCATATCTTCTTGCTCTCTTATTATGCTATATATCTTTGAAAGAACATTTACATTTTAATTTGAATTGAGTTTTGCAAATATTGATAACCACTTCTTATTTGAAACAACTTTATATACTCAATATACACCTTTTTCAAGGATATATCTGTTTATTTTAAGGACATTTGCATAATATTATGGTATCAAAAGGAGTAAGATAGATCTGTCACATTTTACATTCATGAAATAAAATGAGTTTGAAGACAGAATCCTGCTTCTTAGTGCAATCATTAAGATATTTATTTTGGTATATCAGTTGCTCTATATCAATTAGAGAGAGGAATATTAAATAATTAGATATATAAATAAGAGTTTGATGATCATGAGTCCTTTGTGAAGTACATAGTAGAAATTTATGAACAAAATGTTAGAAAAAAGTGCATTTTTACATTATTTTATATAACATGGGCATTTTTATATAAATGAACAATTAGGTAAATTTCCATTCCAAAAAGGAGATGTATGTGAAGATTCATATTTAAAGTTTCCCAGTTATTATTTCCTAATAAAAATATCAAGTTTATAAAATAAAAATATTCTGAAACCACTACTCTCAATTTTAACTTGATTTATTCAATCATCTGCCTTATGGCATCCATGTTAAAGTTATAAGAAATTTCAGAGGGACTATAATTATTTGATTATATTTTGTACTGCTGAAATTGACCCTGTAGAGAGAAAGAACCATATTATCTTATCCTATGTAGTCTAAGAGATATCAAAGGCTGCACTTGGATTAAACGGAGATTCAATCATGGCATCTCTCCTTCCCTTTTGAAATTTCCACCATGAAATTCATCATGAATGAACTAGGCATCTTTCTCAGAGAATACCTACCAAAACTCAGATGCTTCTGGGGAATGATCCTCTAGTTGTTTCTGATTAACCCTGCAATTTAACATTAGCACTGATTAGCAAAGCATCATCTTAGGCCAGCATTCATAAATGGCCAGCAGAATAAGAAGCAAGCCACCGTGCCTTTGAAGAAATTTTAGAAGCTGTTACCATAATATTTTAAATCAGACCCCTCCTTATCCACCAACATGCTTCCTTTCCTCCCTCATGCACCAGATGCTCTCTTGATTCCAGGCAATTGGATGTTCCATTTGTTCTGTCTGAGTTATTTTTTTCCACCATTTCCCTGCAGAATTCCTACCCCTCTTCTAAGTCTTAAGTAACATTTTCAGCTCAAAAAAATTCTCTCCTACTTGGGATGTGTTAATACAAGCTCTTGCTTCGCCATCAACTGACTGAGTGTATGATATGCTAATGACCTGGGCAGTTGGCAAATCAGGTATGGCTGTTAGTAAGAACATGAATTTGTATAGTCTTTATGCAGAACAACTTGACAATATCTGTCAAAATGTCCACATATATTCACATAGATTTATATGTGAAGTTTACTACAATAGCTTATGAAATAGCAAAAATGAAAGCCACTAGAATGTTCCTTAATGCAGGAATTGTTGAGGAAATTTTGGTATATCAATGCTTTGGAACATTATGAAGTCTTTATTTTACGGTCATGGAAATATCCCCCAAATGTGGTATTAACTAAGAAAGCCAGAAGTAGAAAAATATCTGTAGTCATTTGAATGTATAATCTATATATTATATATACCCATGTAGATATATTATACATGAATGTCTTCTATCAAAGCCTAGAAACATGAAGCTTGCAATATTAACTGATTCATTTTATGGAGAAAAGTGGGAGGTGTGTTTGAATGCCTTTATTTATACTCCATATAAGCCTGCATTGTTTGGATTTTTCCAATGATTGTATGTTATTTTCACAATTATAGTTAAAAATTGAGGGATGCCTGGATGGCTCAGTTGGTTAAGTCTCCTCTTGGTTTCAATGTAGGTCGTGATCTCACTGGTTGTGGGTACTAGCCCCACATCGGGCTCCACGCTGACAGTGCAGAACCTGCTTGGGATTCTCTCTCTCTCTCTCTCTCTCTCTCTCTCTCTCTCTCTCTCTCTCTCTCTCTCTCTCTCCCTGTCTCTCTTGCTCTCTCGCTCTCTCAATCTCTCTCTTTACCTCTCTAGACTTCCTCTGCTCTCTCTCACTCTCTCTCTCAAAATAAATAAATGTTAAAAAAAAATTGAACCTGTTTGAAAACTAAGCTTCAGCCAATGCTACAAACATGACAGAAAGAACACTTTAACAGTGGTGATGAATTTAAAAAGGATGTAGGAGTTCCTGCGTGTCTTCAACTAGTCAAAACAGTGTTTCTCTAATTTCAGCAAAAAAGCTTTATAACTTGAAGAAAGAAAATTGTTACACTTTTTCCAGACAATTCTCACAAAGGGAATGGTTACTCTGAATCATCTAGGCAATAAGCCTATTTTTCCACTTCCTCAGGCAGTGGACAGTAGGATATATCGAAATTTAAATGTCTTTAAGATAGTCATAAAGGCTCTGCATCTTATATTCCATCCTTAATAGCAACCCTTTCTGCCTAAGTAATGAGTTATCTCTAGGTGATAGAATCATATGTCCTCTGGAATACCATTTCTGGTGCTATCATATCTCTTAAGAAGCTTTCATTCTATAAAGTCAAAATAGACAAAATGCAATCAATCTATTAATTAGCCAATGTTACCAAATGGAAACTGTAACATAGGAACCAAATAAGAGTCACAATTCCAGGAATCTTTTTGAAGAAAGCAGATGGCTCCTTTCATTAGGAAAGGAGACCTGTAAGAGTTAATCTTGTTTTTTTAATGGAAGTTAAGTAACCTACTTGGTAGGTCTGTGTTTTTTTACTTTAAGCAGTTACCAAAAATATGTCAACGTATTAAGGAATTTTTTTAATAATTTCATTTTGATTTTCATAGCTATTTGATGTAATCCTTTATAAATTATAAAATATTTGGCTTTGTAACTGTTTTTTCAGTATAAGGATCACTTTTTTGTGGTAAATATAAAGCTAACTTTTATAACATTTTCTCTCTACCAAAAACTCTTAAACAAAATAATTTGTATATTAACAAGTTAAACGAATATCTCTCAAGTGAAATCAACTGATTTACATGCTATGTGGTAAAAGGGAGACCAAGGGACAACCAGAAGAAGGTACCAGGAGAAGATGCCATTAGCATCATGGAGGGTTTTTTCGCCCTTATTGTGTCTACAATATGCTTCCAGTTAATTTTACTTTTTGGTGAACTTCTAACTACTGGTTAAAAAACAACAGAGGGCCAGATAAACATTTCTTCACTCTAGTAACTATCACTAGGAGTGGATTGAAGGATAAATGTGCTAGTGCATTAGTCCAATAACCAGGTGAACAAGGGAAAAATAGTATGTCTCCTGGTGCATGTCACATTTTAATAATATCTAACAATTAAGGAACACTTGCTACACTTCCCTTACTTTTAAAGTGGTTTCTAAATATTAATTCTTTTAAAATACAGAATAACTGTACAGGAGCATTATTATCATCCTTTTTTTTTCAAATGACAAATTGAGGCACAGGAAGTTTAATAATTTGCTTTAAGTCACACAATTAACAAATGAGTTTCAACTCCTAGACAGTCTAAAGTGAGTGAGTCTAGCATTTTAATTCTTACTGTACATTGCAAAGGCTATGACTTTAAAAAGAGATTAAAATGATTAGTTTGTGTGTTTTTCTTTTCCTACTAGAAAAATCACTTCATTAATCTTAACAGTAAATTGTACACTCTTAAAACAAGCACTTTCGTGCTTTTGAATTACTACCGTACAATTATTCAGGTAGTATATGTACATAGCAGCATGTTAGATAATTAAGAGAAAAAATAATGTTTAACTTTGTAAGCTAAAAATGGGGGGAAATGTTCATATGTGTGACACTGATTTCCCGCTGGGAATTACTCAGAACAACGGAAACTTGGCAACTTGCATGTTTCTTGCAGAAAGCAATTTTCACTAATACTTTTACTCGGCTGATCTAAGTGAAACAAGCTTACATTATAGAAGGGGACCACTGCAAAACCCAGGGATATTCAGCTTTCGCTCAATGTAGGGTATCTCCATCAGGAGCCAGACAAAGCCAGGCATGATATTCAGATCTGCTTCCAATGTCACCAAATCTACATCTTAGAAGAGCAGACCCAAGGCTCTGTCTGAGTGGTTTGACTTTGGACCTCTCCTAGGTCTGCATTATGGAGAGGTCTGCCCCTCCCTTCAACCAACCTTTACTATTTACTAGCTCTCCATTTGTCAAGACTAATGTTAAATCCCTTCTCAATCAGGAATTTTCAAAACAAGACTGACAACATTTGCAAACTTTGCCATATTTGATTCAATATGAGCCATTCTATACTGTAATTTTCCAATTAATAGAGTTAGTAGTGTGTACCCATGAACACATACTGTCCCTCAAATAAATTAGTAAGCAGGACCACCAGTAGCCCTGCAAGGAGCTAGCAAAAGATCAAATAAATCAGCGCATCATGTTCTTCTAAATATCCTGGTCTACGTACTGCATATCTTAGGAAAATGAGATAGAGATATTGTTCTTAAATTGTTTAAAGATCATGGCACTTTTGTCAAACTTATGTCTTTGTTAAATGTGTGATATTTGAGAAGATGATTTATGGAAGCTGCTCCTGTTTACAGTGTGGGACATCACTATCAGTTCAGTAATTATTACTTACGGACACGTGGTTAAGTGAGCATTATGATTACTTAGAAAGGTCTAGGGGATAAACTCTCTGACTTAAAATGAAGATGTGAAATGTACACTTTCTAAGGTATGGCACAAAGCCATCAAACCAAAACAAGTGCATTAGAGTATTCAAGAACCATATTCAAATGGTTTCCTTTTTAGATTTCTTTAAATAAAAATTTCATGACAGTAGAAAGAGCTCGGGTGAATTCAGAGATGAAGACTATTATTTCCCCTCTTCTTACAGTGTCTCACCAAGGTATTTAGAAAGCCTGGGGAGTGTGTTATCCAAACACTTTGTAGTCCCAGCTCAGCGGGCACCCACCCCCTCCGCACCAGCTTGCCCTGCCTCTCCTGTGGCTATACTGTTTTTCGACTGTCATTTTTATTGAAAAATAAAAGCTAAATTGGAGTTTCTGAATGCCTTCCATTTAACTCTTTTAATAAAATGGGAAAGATAAAAGCAGCCCAGTCACAAGAGAAGTGTTTTTGAAAGCTATGCCTTGGATATCAGAGATGCAGAAATAAAAGGATGCTTCAAAAATAGAGCCCACTGGCCTAGCTCTGGCCCTCTGCAGCTCTTCTCCTGTACTAGACCTGCTTTTAGCTTTAATTTTTTATTCAAGAAGTTAAATGGGAGACATGAAATAGTTTGGATCAAATATCACAACAAATGAAAAATGGGCAGCAGATGATTCTTTTAAATGCATTATTCTTGTGTACCTGGGTCCAACGACTTCATCAGGCAATTTTACTCAGGTCTGTCGGAAAAGAGAATACTATTTATATTATATTTCTTCACATAGAGAACTTTCCTTTTCCATGGAAAGACTAGTATTTCCCAAAGGACATCCCACTTAATATGCTTGTGAATATAATAAAAGTTCTGAGATATCCTATAGTAAAACAAATAACAATTGTTGAATTTTATTTAATTATTTGCCCATGAGATTCTTTATTTTATTATTATTATTATTTTAAATATTTTCTAACATTTATTTATTTAAAGAGAGAGAGACACAGAACATGAGCTGGGGGTGGTCAGAGAGAGAGAGAGGAAGACACAGAATCTAAAGCAGGCTCCAGGCTCTGAGCTGTCAGCACAGAGCTAGATGCGGGGCTCAAACCCACCAACCATGAGATCACGACCTGAACCGAAGTTGGCCACCTAACCAACTGAGCCACCCAGGATCCCCACCCATGGGATTCTTTAAGACTTGACATTTATTAGTATGCCAAGGTGCTAATCTGGCGATATCATAATCCTGATCCTTAATCATAGGACTAAAATAGTTTAAAAATATTTTTCAACAGAGAGCACCCAGTTAGCTGTGTAACTATAGCTCTATGTAGTACATTTATGTTGATCATCGAATTAATATCAACCATAGATCAATAATCTTTTGGATAAAAGCAATATCTAAATATTAACAGGCTGAGAGACAGTAGTATTCAAGACAGCATAATTCAAGGATTCAAATCTGATGTTAAATATACTGCTACACTAACAGATGTAACTAAGAAGAACATGGAAGATGATGTAGTAGAATTTGTCAAAGGAAAAGTATTGATAAAGTCTTTTAATTTTAAGAAAATTTTAATTTTACAATTAAATAGTCTAGATCTATACTCTTTAATAACCTCAGTGTTGTGCTGTGTTTCTGTAATGTTCAGCTAATAATTGAAGGATAGTCATTCAAAAATAGCCCCCAGTTGTATTTTGTCACTTTAATAAAAGAATGACATAATTTGTAATTGTAATATTCTCTCTGACTCCTCTACATCTTTAAATATATACTTGTTTATACTTATATTTACATACGTACATTAAATGTATATATTTACTTTTTAAATTTTTTAAATTTATTTTTTAACATTTATTAATTTTTGAGAAAGAGAAACAGATCACGAGCAGGTGAGGGAAAGAGAGAGAGAGACACACACAGAATTGGAAGCAGGCTCCAGGTTCTGAGCTGCCAGCACAGAGCCTGACGTGGCGCTCGAACCCACGAACTGTGAGATCATGCCCTGAGCAGAAGTGGGACGCTCAACCGACTGAGCCACCCAGGCGCCCCTACATTTACTTTTAAAGAACACTTTATTTCAGACATTTGATACATTCTAACCAGTCAAAGAGAAATAGAAGAATGGAAGCTATGATAATATTGAATATATCTCCCAGGATAAGTCAGTAGGATGAAGAACTGTGTCCTGTTCGCCACCGCCGATGCTGAAGGATATGCTAAAAGCGTTCTAGTGCGCTTTAGTCAGAGCCGTCTCATTATTGTGGGCATAGTATTATTTTAAATTGGCTTTTTATGTTTAATTAAATAACACCTAGTTTACAAAATACCTCTTATTGTCCACACGAACATCTTATCTGACTACCTTCAAAATAAGTTTCATAGAATGAGCAAAGAATAAATAAAAAGCAATTACTTTTGCTTTATGAAGAAAAAGAAAAAGGAGGGAACATGGATAAATGTGGCAGCCTGTCTTTTGATCCAATGAAAATATCTTTTTTTCAAAATGTGTCATTATATTTAATAATCACATAAATTTCCCTAGGCGCCAATGAAAAGCAAAGAAGGATGTTTCAGCAACGCTAAAATGTAAATCACGTTACTATTGTCTTACGCTCTTCAACAGAGTATAACTGATCTGACCCAGATTGTGATCCTTACCAGATCTTCTTGCCCATTGAGGGATACACTTATTTTCCTTGGCATGTACGCCGGTCAGAGACAAAAGGATAATTTTGAAGGCAATGATTACCATAATGTTTTTCAAGTATTCATAGAAAAGTTTCCTTCATGCAATAATGTTGCTTTTGAAAATGTGAAGGAGATAAGTACATAATCATGGAAATTCTAATCTAGACCGGCTTAATTTGATATAAAGTTTCAAACTGTAGGGTAATGTCTTTATTTCTTTCTTTATTTTTTAAAGAGGACATTTCAGCCCAGATGTCTTGATACATATTATTTTCAAGATTAAGACGAATTTCATTCATTACATAGTATGGAGCTTTAAAATTTAATGTGTCATAACTTGGTTAAGATAATATATTTCTTGGGGCACCTGGGTGGCTCAGTTGGGCAAACATATGACCCTTGGTTTCAGCTCAGGTCATGATCTCACGGTTCCAGAGTTTGAGCCCTGTTTCGGCTGTCCGTGCAGAGCCTGCTTGGGATTCTCTCACTCCCCCTCTCTCTCTCTGCCCCTCCCCTGCTCAAGCTCTTTCTCTCTCTCTCAAAATAAATGAATAAACATTAAAAAATTAAAAATATATGTATTTCTGGAACCACTGACATCTTTTTTTAACCCTAAATTAAAGGATTCTAAAAACAATTCTGTTTTTCTGCCTATCTTTAATATGTTTTACATGTTCAAAATGTCTTTTATTAACTGAATAGGCACATATAGGTGCAGTGAAGGTATACGCACATTGTTGTTATTCTGAAAACATTTCTCACTTTAAAGGCACGAAGGAAGTGTATGTGAGCTACTTGCGGGTTGATGATACAAATTGGTTGCGTTTTACTCTCATTGCTACATATGTTTGGTGAGAATCAAATTCTTCAGCAAAAAACCCAAACATTATAATTGGACAGTATTTACTTTTGGCATATGTCTGTAGCAAATGACCTTAAGCATTTCATATGGTAACTAAAACCTCACTGTAGAAATAATGTGCCAGTATACTGGTGATGCCAGGAGAAAAGCAAAGGTAAGTTTCCTTTTCCCCATTATCTATCCTTCATATTATTTTGAGCTAATTTTAGATTTACATGTAGTTGTAATAAATGAAGCACAGAGATCATATGTACTCTTCACCTCCTTTTCTCCAAGGCTAACATCTTGCAAAACTGTAGTCCAACATTGCAGCCAGGACATTATATTAGTAGTCAGGACATGGAACATTTCCATCACTTTGAACATCACTTATATTGCTACTTAATGGACACTCCAACTTTCCCTCATCCCTCTTCCTCCTAACCCCTGACAAGCACTACTCTATACTCCATTTCATTATATTATCATTTCTATAATTTTATGTGAATGAAATCCTACTGCATATGATTCTCCGGAAATTCATCAGGTTATTTATTGCTTGTACAAATAGTCCATTCTTTTTCAAAGTTGAGTAATACTCCTTAGTATGGATTTACCACATTATTTTAAATATTCATCTCAAAGAAGTTTAATTATTTCTATTCTGAGATCAATATAAATAAAAACTTCTATTAACAGTGTTTTCAGTTTTTTATATGTAAAGCAAATGTTTATTTCTCTGGAATAAAAGCCCAAGAGTGAAATTGCTGGTTTGCATGGTCATTACATTTACTTTTCTTTTATTTAAAAAAAAATTATATGTATTTATTTTTCAGAGACAGAGAAAGACAGAGCACAAATGGGGGAGGGGCAGAGAGAGAATGAGACACAGAATTTGAAGCAGGCTCCAGGCTCTGAGCTGTCCACACAGATGAACTCACAAATCATGAGATCATGAGCTGAGCTGAAGTTAGACGCTTAATCTACTGAGCCACCCAGTTACCCCTTTAGTTTTCTTCTCTTAAAAAGAGATTTGCAAATGATTTTATATTTTTAATTATGGTACCATGTGTAACTGCTAGTATATATAGAAATACATTTGATGTGTAGGCTTATTTTGTATGGTGTGGACTTTGTGACTCATCTATTAGTTCTTTATGAGTTTTCTCATAGATACCTTGGGATTTTCTACATAGACAATTACATCATCTGCAAATAGGAAGCTCATTTCTTATTTTCCAAACTGTATGCCTATTATTTTATTTTTGCCAACATTCATAAATAAAAGTGTTGAGAGCAGGTATCCTTTCTGACCTCAGAGGTAAAACATTTAATTTTTCACCAAATAAGTATAATGTCAGCTGTAGTTTTTGTTGTTGCTGTTCTTTATCACGTTGAGGAATTTCTTCTGAGAAATTCTTCTCCTATACTTCTGAGGATTTTTGGCATGAATGAGTTTTGAATTTCGTTAAATATTTTTTTCTGCATATGAGTTTGTGATGATTCTTCTTTAGCTAGTTAATATAGTGCATTACATTGATTGATATCAAACACTGAACCAGCCTTGCATCCCTGGAATAAATCCCACTTGACATGGTATATAATTACTCTTTTGAATACTGAGTTCTATTTGGTAACATTTTATTAAGAATTTTGATTCTATTCACAAAAATATTGACCTCTTCTTTGGCTTTGGTATCAGCCTCAGAGGATTAATTGGAAAGTGTTCTATAACTGGAAGAGATGTACAGAGCAGGTGTTAATTTATTCAGCATTTGGTAAAATTTGAGTTAACCCACCAGAGATGGCGATTTCTTTTAGGAGAGATGTTTTAAATTATGGGTTCAACTGCATTAACACTTGTAGGTTTTTGAGATTTTCTATTTCTCCTTGAATCCATTTGTGTTTATAGAGGAATTGGTTCATGCTACCTATTTTGTCAAATTTATATGTGTAGAAATTTTTGTAGTATCCTTTTGTTATCCTTTGGATGTCTGCAAGGTCTGTAGTGATGTTCCCGCTTATGGTCTGGATTCTGGAAATTGTGTCTTGCCTTTTTTTTTCTTCATCAGTCTTGCTAGAGACTTGAAATTTTTATTAATCTCACCCAAGAGCTATTTGTTTCATTTATTTTTCTCTGTCTTGTTACTGTTTTCCATTTCATAGATTTTTGTTATCTTTCTCATATCCTTCTATTTGCTTGCTTTAGGTTTATTTTGCTCCTGTTTTCCTAGGTTCTAGAGGTAGTCATTTAGAGTATAAACTTTTCTAATAGACATGACATAAATTTCCCTCCCAGTACTGCTTTATCTGTATCTCACACATGTTATATATTGTATTTTCATTTCCATTCAGTTCAATGTATTTTTAAAAAATTTCTTCCCCTCTTTGGCTTAGTGTGTTAGTTTGTGTTTGGTATTTTCCTGTGGTATTTTCCTCTTTTTAATGATTTCTAGTTTGGTTCCTTTGTGGCCAGAGAACACATTCTGTATGATTTAAATTATTTGTTCAGGTTTGTTTTATGAACAACATATGGACTATTTGGTATATGTTCCATGGGAACTATTGAAGTGTGTATGTTCTGCCATTTTGGGGGGGGCAGTGTTGGGCAGTGTTTTTCTTGATGGTGTTGTTGAGTTTTTGTACTGCTCATCTAGTTGTTCTACCTATTGTTGAGAGGTGAGTTTTGAAATCTTTAATTATAACTTTGATTTTGTCTGTATCTCTTTTTAGTTCTTTCACTTTTTATTTTATATATTTTGCAGCTCTGTTTCTTGGTTATACACATTTAGGATTACTCTTCTTCATGATGGATGGTCTGCTTGTATCCTTATATAATGCCCCTCCCTCTCTCTAGTAATTTTCTTTAATATAGTCACTTCGGCTATCTTTTGATTAATGATTGCATGATGTAACTTACCATCCTTTTACTTTAACCTGCTTATGTTGTTATATTTGACTTTCTTGTAGGCTGTATATAGTTCCATCATATACAATACAGTTTTCTTAATCAATTCTGACAATTTCTGTCTTTAAATTGTTGCATTTGGATCATTTGTATTTAATGACTAATGTATTAACATTTCACTCTGCCACTTTTTTTTTATTTTCTCTTTCTGCTCTCTTTTTCTTTTCTATTTTATTTACCTGCTTTCCTATGGGTTATTTAAATTTAAACTATTAAATTTTATTCTGATTCATCCATAGCATTTTTGAATATAAATATTTGTACAGTTTTTTTTCAGTTGTTTCTCAAGGTATGTTATTACATGCACATAATTTATTACAATTTCCTGGTGGTGTCATTTTGCTAGTATGTAAAGGGTAGAATCCATATCTCTTTAATCCATCCCTTTACTCTCCTAATTTTCTTAAATATTTCCTCTATATACATTTAGAACAACATCAAGCAGTATTATAGCTTTTGCCCAATCATCAGGCATTATTTAGAAAACTCAAGAAAAGAGGGAAATCTATTATATACACCAACAGTTTTGTTTACTATGTTCTTTATTTTTTCATAATGTTCCTAGATTTCTTTATGTATCATATTTTCCATTTACAGAACTTTTTAAAGTCATACTTTTAGTATAGGTTTGCTGGTAAAAATATTTTTAGTTTGGTTTTGTCTAGATATCCCCTTCATTCCTAAAAGATACTATCAGAAGACATAAGATTCTAAGTTGACAGTTTTGCTTTGTTTTGTTTTGTTTTGTTTTGTTTTTCAGCACTGGAAAAATGTGCCACTTCCTTTCAGCTTCTGTGGTTTCTCACTGGAACTGTGGTAGTTCAAATTCCTTTGCTTCTACATATAAGGTATCATTTCACTCTTACTGTTTTCAAATGTTTCTTTGGATTTAGTTTCAGAAGTGTATCTTCTTTTGGGGTTTTGGGGGGCTTATAACATTTAAAATTAGCTCAGTCTTTTGAATCTGTAAATGTATGTCTTTCATCACATTTGGGAACTTTTTCAGTCGTTGTTTCTTCAACTACTTTTTCAGCCCTACTTTATTTCTCATTTCTTTCTGGACTCTGATGACACAAATACTTACTCTTTTATCGTAGTGTCACAGGTCCCAGAGGCTTTGTTCAGATTTTCTTTTCTTGGTATATTTTTCTTTGTCAGATTGGGTAATTTCTATTGTTCTTCTAGTTCTCTTTCCCCCATTCCTTTATTCTCCTTTTAAGTACACCAATTGAGCTTTCATTTCAATTACTGAAATTTTCAATTTTTTAAGTTTCCATTTGTTCTTTCTTTATATCTTCCTCTTTTTTTAAAGAACTTTTCATTTTTCAAATTTGTTTCAAACATTTTTGTAATTTATTTTTTTTAATTTCTACTGAAGGAATTTTATGATGGCTGCTTTTAAATCTTTTCAGTTAATTCTGACATCTCTGTTATTTTGGTGATGGTAAGTATCGATTGTCTTTCTTTTTCATTTACTTTGAGATCTTTTTAGTTCTTGGTAAGACAGATGATTTTCAACTTAATCCAAAACATCTAAGTATTATTTAATAAGATTTTGGATCTTATTTAAACCAATTTGGGGTCTCCTGGGTGGCTCAGTTGGTTAAGCATCAGACTCTTGATTTCAGCTCAGGTCATGATCTCAAGGTTTGATCCCCACATTAGGCTCTGCACTGTCACTGATAGTGCAGAGCCTGCTTGCAATTCTCTCTTTGTCCTTCTTTCTCTGCCTTTCCCTTTCTCAAAATAAATAAATACACTTAAAAAATTTCAGTTGGTTTATTCTGACACTGCTCTAACAGGGGAAGAAGAGGGCACTGCCTTCTAATTGGGAAATGATGGTAAATATGGTAAGGCTCCCCTCTTGACTTCCTTGATATTCAAGGGAATAGATCCACATTACTGCCTAATGGGGGTGGGAGTTCATGCTTCCCATTGGACCTGCACTGGTACCTCCATGGCTGGAAGAAGTAAAAGTGCCTTATTCGTTCTCCCCACTTAGACTGCATTAACCCCACATAGATGGAAGTGTGACCTCATTACAATCAAGCAGTAATGCAATTTCAGACTTTCCCCTCATCCTCCTCTGATATCCCACTGAGCAGGAAGAAGCATACATTTTATTGCCAGGTGATAGAATTCCAGGCTCCCCATGTGGTCTTTAAAAGGCTCATTTCCACCCGGCTTCCTACCTGGTCTTATCTGATATCCATCTAGCAGTGGGTGGGAACATCTCATTCCATTCTGGTAGGAGTAGAAGTCTAAGATCCTCACTTAGCCTTTGGTGGCAGGACTAGGGATGAGGCTTTAATATTTTCTGTGGTGTTTGGCTGAACTAGAGTAGTAACTATCTAATATTTTTCTCTCTTGCTAAGCTGCCCCTTTTCTGGTATGCAGCCAGAGAGAATAGTCTTTTGTTAAACCCTTTTTTGGTCTGTTTGTTCATATTTCTAGGTCACCACCTCCTTCAGCTTTAGGCTATGAAGCAAAATGAAAACCCAGGAAACTCACCACTATGTCACTGTTTCTTCTCTCTCATTCTTTCTACTTGTTAGAGACTATGGGTTTTTATTTTTTGAATATATAATGTCTAGAGCTTTGTACTTAGCAGGAAAAAGAGGGAAAAGTATGTTTATTCCATCATTCCAGAAATAGATAGTCATCGCTTGATTTTACTGGAGCTGTCTGTGAATAAGTAATTTTTTCCTGAAAAAAATTAACTCATTATTCTAATAGGACATGATAGAAGTCTATTGGGCACATGCTGCATAATATCTCTGGTTATCAGTGTGTAAGGCATACCTAAAACACTGCAGCTTTGTAACCGTGTGCCGTCCATCTATGGATATTATTTAAGGCACCCATAGAGTTTCTCTAGACACTTCCCTTCTATTTGATCCAGAATAGTGCAACTTTTATTTAATTTCCATTCTGGCTTCAACATGAAATTGTATTTGAAGAAAGCAAAGTTTGAAAATATTTTAAATTCTATTTTTTCTTAACTGGAGTTTTATAAAAGATTTAAACCCTATTGGATATGATCTGAGTGACTATTTTCCCAGCTTTCCCAAGAATGGTTCATAACTAGTATCATTCTAGATACATAGAATTCATTATATTAATACATATTCATTACATGAAATGAATATCTTAGGGCACTAGGGATTAATTCTACTGTAACACTGAGGTGAGAAAGGTTTAACTGTCATATATTAATGAGTTTTGCCAGGCATACTGCAAAGAACTAAAAGCTTAAAACAGTAACCAGCGCTATTTCAAAGATGAAAATATAACCATACAATCAACTTGAAAGAAATAAGTTCATTTTTATTCTAAAAGACAAACCAGAAGCAGCTTTTGAACATCTAATCAAATTATGCTCTACCAATTACAAAGACAAACTGACTATATTGACTTTACCAAATATTTACTTAAAGCTTAAACACAAAAGATGAAGATAATATCAAATTTGTGAATGTCATGAACATATTTTTGATTAAAGCATGTAGAATATATTACAATGATTGGAGTTTATCATTGAACAAACTAGAAAAAAATCAGATTCATAGAAAAATGAGAGTACTCATTTTTCTCTTTGCTCACAGATGAAAAAAATATTTTTCATCCTTCATCTAGATTTTAGTTCATCCCACCTGGGCCACTACAGCTAGAACCACTCAAATGCATTCCTACTGGGGACAAGATGGTGCTTCCAAAGTGCTGTGGTATAAGAGTTGTGGGGAAGAGCACTGGGTGTTGTATAAAAATCAATTTGACAATAAAATATTATGAAAAAAAAAGAGTTGGTACATGTTTACTGTGACTCAGAAGTTAGCAAATGCACTCCCTTCTGTATTCTCCGGGAAAGTGTCTAACACAATGAAGGCAACTGGAAGGATCTAGAGATGATAGTGAAATGAGCTACTCAGTCTGAAACCATGGCTTTTCCTCAGCTCTTATCATCAAAAAACATATGGATAAACATAGAGAAGGGAAAAAGCAAAATATATTAAGTGCAGTAAAAATGTCTGCTTCAATGAGCTTGTCAACATTGCCTGAATGATGAAACACAGATATTTACCCAGAGGGCTCTCTAGCACCATTAAATGTTCTGGGGACTAGTCAGTCTCTAGGATTCAATACTGAGAGCAGGATTTTAACAGTGTTTTCTACAAATCCACAGCGGTGCAAATTCTCAACTAGTTAAAGCTACAAAAATGGATACATCACAGTACCACAATATTTTGACATATTTTTAAAAGGTATACTTTTAAGTGCTTGAAGAGCTATTTTCTTCCAGAAGATGAAGAGCTGCCATATGCTTGTCTTAAAAATGATTTTCTTAATCATCAAGAACCAGCTAAGACAAAGTCTCCAAAAAGCAATAAAAACCAATTGAACATCATAGTTTTCACTGTAACCAAATTAATATACAAAAAAACATAATAAATCTATTCACTGAAAGAAAACATAAGAAAGTTTATGTATAAAATCTGGATTATCAAAGACCAGTTGTTAATAAATATTCTTCCAAAAGTCTTATAGCAATCTCAAGAACTTATAGTTAAAAACAAAAATTAAAATAAAACTTGCATTTTGAGAGTCCCAATAACACAAGAAGAGAGACCTGGTGATTCTCTCTCTTCTAGAACACCATAGGAAACAGAAATAAAATAAGTGATCACCTTGAATGTATTAAGAAACTGGTATGGAATGAATAGGTTAAAATAAAAAATAGGCTAATCTTCTTTCTTTGAGTCCTTTTAGTGTTTGGTCTCAGTTAAATGCCTTCATGATTATGTTGAATGAAGTATGTTGTGGCAAAATAAAGATTGTAGTAATGATGAAGCAGAAAGTGGAAGCAGGTTTTTTTTCCCTACCTTTTTGCTTCCTGAAACCCTAAACAGCACCCACACTCATTCTGCTCGGATCCTCGCATACTCCAGTTTCCCGTTTGTATGAACACCTATAATCTTTAGATCCTTAATCTTAGGTTCGCAAAGAAGTCTAAACATTTTGAAACAGACCTTAATTATTTATTTCAGTTGTGCTTTAATCTTTGAATAGGTTTATATTTAAAATAAACTTTGTACAGCTTTGAATTTTGTCATCTCAGAGTATGGGTAACACCACAGGGGAAAAAAAGAGACTCATGTTCTTTGCTGAGTTCTTGGTCTTCACTATTCTCTCTCACTCTCATGTGGTAGTAAAAAAACAAAAACAAAAACAGACTTGGGGTCCTATTTCTTCTATGATGGAATTCTTACATTCTTTGAGAGTTACCTCTGTAAAGCACATCTATTTGTAGCATGACAAGGTTATAGTTGTTTATAAGAGAAGTTGGAATTTAAACAAGTTTATGGGAAGCCTATGGAATATATAAAGCAGTGGCACTAGAAGCAAAACCAATAATATAAAATCAATTGTATGTCTGTAAGACATTGAACTAGACTATCCTTACCCCCCCCCCCAAAAAAATGATTGGGAAAGACATTAGAGAGAATAAATTCTTGAGCTAAAGTATTTTCTTATACTATTAAGTATTAATATTCAATTGTTTAGAGAAAACATTGTTTTTTTATTATTCTGTTGTTTAGGAAAAAGTTTTTTTTTTTTAAAAGCTCACAAGTTTAATGATGCAACTATTATTTCTAATGAATCATTAAAATCTATAAAGAAAATAGGTATCCTGCTAAGATATTATGGTAAAGAACTAAGTACATATTAATTACATATAAACTGGAATGCATCACTTATTAGACCAACAAGGGATCCTACATTCAAAGTGAGAAATTTTTCTTCTTGGAATCTACTAAAAGAAAATAGCATTAGAAAATAAAATTAAGTAATTGTGCTGTGTTTAGGCTATGGGGAAGAAATAAATAAAAAGTTAATTGGACAGAAGAGCAGCAAGAAATCAGGGAAAACAGATTTCCTTGTTGCTTGGGGTGTTTTGCTTCAATAAATTGGAAAGGTGTAAATTACACTCTAAATTGAAATTCAATCTACAACCATAAATAGAATAAAAACAAGTATGTATCTACCTTTGCATTTTTATCTATGGGACCTCTAGTTCTATGACAAAGGAACCAGCTGATGTCAGAGCTCTTTCAAAAAATCACTTCAAAAGCACATAGCTTTGACCAAAACAGGAATGTGACAGAGGTGAAGTCTTTTTTTAAATGAAGATGAAGATGTCTTTTCAAAATTTCTGTTTAAAAAAATATTGAAAACCAGTGAGAATTGTTCAAGGATTTGGGAAAGAATAAGAGGGCAGCTAGAATTTATTATAAGCTAGTTGCTAAGAGGTAGGTAATTGTAGATTAGAGAGAAGTGGGACAAAATTGGGACAAACAGGAGTATAACGATATCACTATCAACACTCTGACTATCCCCACACTTAAAACAAAAGCTTGGTCCAAGTGACCAAGGTCACTATTCACTTTACTAGTCTCTGTTTTAAATAGATATGTAAAGTTGAATAAAAGAACCAGTAGTTCTAATTTAAGATCTAAGGTGAATCCGAGAAATGGATTTGACTACCTTCATTTCACAATTCATCAAATTTTCATTTGTGTTCTAGGCCCATGATTTGGGGAATGGTTGCAAAAATTAAAAATAAAATAAAAACTTTTAACAATCTCATGAAGATAAATTCATAATCATTGTAAATTTCTATGAGTATGCAAATTGAAATAAGAACATATGGCTTTACGTTCAGTTGACTGAGAAACATTGCAAAGAAGTCTAGTGCAAAGTGTTGTTGGAGGTACGAAGAACTGGGAAACCCTCATGAGGTACTGTTGGGCGTATAGGCTGGTACAGTCAGCCTGAAAGCACACGGACCTAGTCAGACAGACCCTGCAAGAGTGAAGCAAATCTACTCGGTCATGTACAAGATGTTCATGAAAGTATCATTTGTAGTGGCAGAAATTGGAAGCAATCTCTGTGTCCATCACTCTGAGAATAGGTAAAATGACATGAACATACACAGTTGATGAAGGCAGTTGAATACATGAAAACAACAAACCATTGTTTTAGGAGACTATATTCCACACAGATAGATGTTAAAAAAGATAACATGTCATAAAACGGTAAGAAACATATCATCTCATTAGATGAGACCAATTAGATGAATTAAAAATATATGCAAAAAGACCAACAGGAAAACCGTGTTGTTCCCCTATAATTGCTACATAGTATTGTTAGCTTAGAGTAACTTACTTCTCAAGTTATTTCCTACTATGAATGCAGTTTTGTGTGCATGATTTTTCTTTTTGGTATATGGGAAGGGAAAATAAGTGCAGGACTAACAAAGGTATATTATCATTACTGAATAACATAAAAAGAAATCCTTTGAAGGCTATGTTTTTGAATATATGTATTGAATGCGATTTGTCATCTTTATTATCCATCATTACCAGGATATGTAAAAGAGACCCCCTAATTCTTTTTGGTTTTGTGACATAAAGAAAGACAAAAGTAGTTATGAAAATCAGCTGAATTTCAGTGTAAGGATATTGGTGGAAATGATATTTTCAGCTATATAATCTGAGTTCACTGAGAATCTAAAGGGCGTGCTTAACAGTTATTCTAATTTCTATCATCCCTTCAGTACAACATTTGCACAAACCACTAGCATATGCAAAAACATTTATTAACAACTATTACTCTATTTGTATTACCTATTATTTATATTAGCTATTATTTTATAATTACACATATATAATGTAAATCTAGTAATATTTTTATTATATTACTAAAGTAAAAAGACATATCCTACCTTGAATTATTTCCTCACAAAATTGTTTATCATTCTACTGAAATTAGTTTAACTATATTAACTTTAACATCATAAAGCTTATTTATGATGTTAAATATTTGAAGCCTGTTTTGAGCATAATTTTTTGATTCAAAGAGATTGTTTACTTTATGCTAATTGTTTTCTTTTTTATTATGTTTCTTTAATTTATTTTTTAGACACAAAGAGAGACAGTGCGAGCAGCGGACAGTCAGAGAGAGAGGGAGATACAGAACCTGAAACAGGCTCCAGGCTCTGAGCTAGCTGTCAGCACAGAGCGATGCGGGGCTCGAACCCACGAATCATGGGATCATGACCTGAGCCGAAGCCAGACACTTAACCGACTGAGCCAGCCAGGCGCCCCTGAATGTTTTCTTATAATGTTTATTTTCTGCTACCACTAGTCTCTAAAATAAAATGTTTGCATTTTGTTTAGGATTACATGTAACACCTTTGGAAAGCTAATATGAAAGCGGAATATATATAAAACCCATAGGATTTTAATAAATTCATGTTTATACTTGAAAATTTCATCAATCTTTTCCCAAAAGTTGACAGAAAAAGTAAGCCAAAAAAGAGTAAGTATATACATGACCTGAAAAACACTAACAACTGATATTTGCAGAATTCTATGCAATACATATATTCTTCTTTAGGTGCAAATGGAGCATTCACTGAAATAGACCATATATGCTAGGTTATAAAATGAGTTTCCATCTTTTTAAAAATTAAATCATACAAATTATATTATCTGATACAACAGAATTAAAATAGAGGTCTATAATGAGGGAAAGTATCTGAAAAATTCTTATGTTTGAAGATTCAACTACAGGCTTCCATATGAGCCATCGTTCAAAGAAGAAATCATCATGGAAATTAGAACATGTTTAGAAAATATTTTGAACCGAGGAGCATTAACAACTCATCCTATCAAAAGCTGTGGGATATTGATCTGGTAGTGTTGAGACGGAAATAGTGCTTACGGTAGAAAAGAAAAAAAAAGATTAAGTCAGTGTTGTAGATGTTCACCTCAATAAACTAGAAAAATAAAGTGAATTAAATCTAAAACAGATAGAAGGAAGGAATTAAAAATATTAAAAGCTGAAATTAGTAGAAAATAAGCAAATAAGAGGAAAATACATAAGAAGGAAAATAAAGAGGTTTTAGAAAAAATAATTTTAATGATCAATTTTTAGCAGATCTGATTAAGGAAAAAAGAAGAGGTTTATGTCAATAATCTCAACCACTTAGATGAAACAGACAGATAATTTGAAAGACAATGTCTTTTATTAGAAATGAAAGTTCTGTTATTTAAATAAAAGTGAAATTATTAGCAATGTCTCAAAAAATCTACAGAAAAAGCTGAATAGCTATAAAAATATTTAGGGGTGCCTGGGTGGTTCAGTAAGCGGAGCAACTCTTGATTTTGACTCAGATAATGATTCCTTGGTCATGGGATCATGGAGCCATGTTAGGTTCTGTGTGGAGTCTACTTAGGATTCTCTCCCTCTTTGTCTCTGTCTCTCTCTCTCTCCCCCTCAATCACTCTCCCCCCTCGTGTTCTCTCTCTTAAAAAAATCAAAATATTTAAAAAACGGAATTTGTAATTGAAAAGTTGAGCAAAGAACATCTCAGGCCTAAATCATTTCACTGAAAACTTCTAACAAATATTTAAGAAGGAAATTATACTATCCTTACATGATCTCTTTTCAAAAATAGAAAAGGAAGGAATACTTCACAACTCAATTTTAGAGGCCACTATTATCTTAGACCTCCCCCCAATTATTTTTATATAAATATATATGAAAACTATGAAACAATATCTCTCATGTACATAAGCAATAAAATTTTTAATAACATTATAGCAAGTAAATTTAAGGAAACATGAAAGTATCATGACCAAGTGGACTAATCCCAGTAATGAAAGGTTAATTTAAGACTCAAGAATCAATCATGTATTTCACCATAATAAAAAAAAAGAAAAAAGCCATATGATCATTTCAAGTGATTCAGAAAAAGAATTTGACAAAATTCAATTCATGATAAAAACTGTCAAGAAGCAAGAATAGAAAGATGCTCTTGGTCTAATAAAGGGCATACTAATTGTGAAAGATTATGATTTTCCCCTAAGAACCCAAATTAAACAATAATGTTTCCTCTCACTACTTTTTTAAATTTCATTTTGTAGTTATTTACTGTAGTCTTGGTTTCAGGAGTAGTTTCATCATGATTCATCACTTACATACAACACCCAGTGCTCATCCCAATAAGTGCTCTCTTCAGTGCACATCGCTTATTTTCCCTACCCCCCCAACTCCCGCCCCCACCAGCCCTCAGTTTGTTCTCTGTATTTAAGAGTCTCTTATTGAGGCACCTGGGTGGCTCAGTAGGTTAAGAGTCTGTCTTTGGCTCAGGTCATGATCTTGCGGTTACTGGATTTGAGCCCACGTCAGGCTCTGTGCTGACACCTAGCTCAGAGCCTGGAGCCTGTTTCAGATTCTGTGTCTTCCTCTCTCTCTGACCCTCCCCTGTTCACACTGTCTCTCTCTGTCTCTCAAAAATAAATAAAAAACATTAAAAATTAAAAAAAAAAACAGTCTCTTATGGTTTACCCCCCCTTTCCGTATCTTATTTTTCCTTCACTTCCCCTATGGTCTTATGTTAAGTTTCCCAAATTCCATATATTATTGAAATCATATGGTATCTATCTTTCTCTGACTGACTTATTTCACTTACCATAACACCCTATAAATTCAACCACATTGTTGGAAATAGCAAGATTTCATTCTTTTTCATCACCAAGTAGTATTGTATATATATATATATACATACATACACACACACTACATCTTCTTTATCCATTCATCAGTTGATGGACATCTGCGATCTTTCCATAATTTGGTTATTGTTGATAGTTCTGCTATAAACATTGCAGTACATGTGCCCCTACGAATCATCACTCCTGTATCTTTTGGATAAATTCCTGGTAGTACTATTAATATGTCATCATTCTATTTTTAAATTTTTTAGGAACCTCCACACTGTCTTCCAAAGTGGCCACACCAGTTTGTATTCCCACCAACAGTGCAAGAGAGTTCCCATTTCTCCACATTCTTACCAGCATCTGTTGTTTCTTGAGTTGTTAGTTTTAGCCACTCTGACCAATGAAGTGGTATCCCATGTGGTTTGATTCATATTTCCCTAATGATGAACGATGTTGAGCATCTTTTCATGTGTCTGTTTGGTATTTGGATGTCTTTTTTAGAAAGTGTCTATTCATGTCTTCTGCCCATTTCTTCACTACATTATTTGTTTTTCAGGTGTTGAGTTTGGTAAGTTCTTTATAGGTTTGTGATACTAACCCTTTATTGGACATATCATTTACAAATATCTTCTTCCATTTCATTGGTTGTCTTTTGGTTTTATTGATTGTTTCCTTTGCTGTGCAGAAGCTTTTTACCTGGATAAGGTCTCCCTCATCGTGATTAAGAAAATCATTTTTAAGACAAGCATATGGCAGCTCTTCATCTTCTGGAAGAAAATAGCTCTTCAAGCACTTAAAAGTATACCTTTTAAAAATATGTCAAAATATTGTGGTACTGTGATGTATCCATTTTTGTAGCTTTTACCTAGTTGAGAATTTGCACCGCTGTGGATTTGTAGAAAACACTGTTAAAATCCTGCTCTCAGTATTGAATCCTAGAGACTGACTAGTCCCCAGAACATTTAATGGTGCTAGAGAGCCCTCTGGGTAAATATCTGTGTTTCATCATTCAGGCAATATTGACAATGATCTCACCCACACTGGGAGGGAGGTGTCATCATAAGAATTTTAGGGCTACATAAACATTCAGTCTATAGCAGTAGAAGAGTTGGGAGTCAACTAGGAGGGGAATATAAGGGAATATTTGGGGAGATGTTGGAAATGTTTTTAACCTTGATTTAACAGTGTAAATACTCATCATATATCTATCTAAATTCATCAAATTGCACACTTATTTTAGATAAATTATACCTCTGTAGAATTGATTTTCAAACTTGCAAAAACTGTTTTGTGTGATACAGTAACATAGTAGTTACAACAGCCTGACCATCAGGAATAATTCTTAAGAAGCCAAAGAAAGGTTTTTAAATAAATGTCCAATGCAAACACTTTTTGAGAGTTAAGTAAAATATATCTGAACTCTAATGTTGAAGTCTTTAATTAAGTGAGGGGGATGAAACTAATATTGACTGGTTATATATTATCTAGGGAATTATTTCCATATTTCCTCTTACCAATTTTTTCTGCACTTTATGTAAAAATTTGAGACAGCGATATTAGGAAAACTGACCAAGATGGGCATCTCCTTAAGTGACAGAGTTTCTAATAAAGCCCAATCTATCCAATTCCATAAATTGATGCTTTTTTTAATTCCATGCTGAATTCACTTATAGACACTTAGAATCTTCACGAATATTCTTTGTACTATGAAGTGATGCTTGGGTTCCCAGGATTTATATGAGACACTTGGGCAGTGGCCACAGTTTTAGAAATACATAATAAAAAATTTTTTTTCTACTTTTCTCTGGAGGTTTTTTTTTTCTGTTTGCCCAGAATTTCTGAGTAAGTCTAAATTTCAACACCAACCCTCACTAATTTGGATCAAAGAGAATCGTTGAGATATTCTTGAAGAAATATAGCTTCATCACTTTTAGGTAGAGCACCTAATTTGAACTGTCCTACTCAAGGCCGAGGAATAAAAGTTCTGTAGTTAAACAGGTTAAAATACTTTTTAATTAACATACCAAAGCACTTTTCAAAATGCTGTTGATTGAAGCTTGTATTGTGGATTTCTTTTATGTAAAATACATTAAAATGTTCTATTTAGCTTATATTCCTAACTTGATAAATATTTTTACATTATACCTGATTCTTTTCAAAATTCTTTTATAGAGAATAATAGGGATAAAATAAATAAATAAACCTTTCTTAGAAATGCTTAACAACTGACAAATTAGGAAAAACAAAAATGGAGAGGCTTGGCTCCAGCAAAAGTTAGGAGGTTTTTTTATTGTTGTTTTGTTTTGAAATACGAGTTATTAATATGTCTAAAATCTAGAGTGATGCCAACAGGCAGGTATGAAAGTTAGCCCCTTTGGAGTTGAAAGAGAATTCATATGTATGACAAGTTCCAAGGATTCCTCTTGCAAGAGAAAATATTTGCAGTAGGGAACAGGAAAGCCTTTTTTATATTAATTTCTTGAGCTGCTTGTAGCCAGAACCATCCCCTCTGCTGTTCCCTGTCACTTTTGGAGGTCTTTGAGCCAAGCCCAAGCCGCACGCCTGTCCCAACAGCGGTGTTTTCTCTTCAAAGGACCATTGCTACAGCCTCTCAGTTCTGTGCAGGAATTGAAAAGCCTTTGAAATTGGTGCAGCCTCACTGCACAGCTAGTAATAAGCATTAGAGAAAAACACGCAGCTCATTTGTTTAAAAGTTCATTCGCTTCAGTGTGATTTAGACAGATGTGAGGTGGGTTTTGCTTAGTGCTGCTCAGCCCCGTGGCAAGTAGAGCTTGGTCTCCTTTCAAAGAGTCCCTCAGTCCCTGCCCGTTGCTGAGCCTCGGCGACAATGGGGCTTTGAACGGGAAAAAAAGGAAAAGGAAAAGAAAGAAAGAAAAAGAGAAAGAGATGACACCAGTGGGAGAGGCTGACAGCTCAGTCCAAACTCAAACAGCCCTTCTGGTGTCCAGGACAGAGGTGCGGATCTGAAGGTGGGCTGAGGTCTGGGTTCAGAACAGCCCAAAGAATTAATTTAAAAGAATTTCCCCGCCCATTCCCTGTAAAGGCAGCAGCAGCCGCTCTGGTGAAACAACTTCCCAGATCACAGGGCACTTAGCCATGTAGATTCCACTGCGTTCCCCAAGAATACTCTTTCTGGGGAATAAATCTGAGAAACAGTGGATTCTGGGGTTATTTTCTACCAGGCACAAATAATACATAAAAACCATCGATGTTTCTCATTGAATAGGGGATCTAAACAATCACCACACATTACTGGTGACAGTTTATTTACTCCAGAAACAATGCTCTTTGCAAAGAGGCGTGTGTTCATTAGTCATGATGCATGCAAAGTAACAGTCATTTTGAGATGTGGAGCATTCACTGCAATCAAGATATGTTTTTGCTAACCTACACAGACATATTGATACTGTTGAGGTATGATGCTAATTCCACAAGCAAATGGATCTATTGTTATAATCTAGCTGAAAGCTTAGAAATTGCTTTTATATTTAAAACCTTACTTTGAGAGCTGTCAGGCTTCAGATAATACTAATCCGGTTGTTAAAGTGTGCCAGAGATTTTTAAAGTAAATCTGGGCAGGTACAAATGATAAAATATAATGTTTACATGTGCGCCTGTGTGGCTAAGTCGGTTGAACATCCGACTTTGGCTCAGGTCGTGATCTCATGGTGAGTGGGTTTGAGCCCTCCATGGAGCTCATTGCTATCAATGCAGAGCCTGCTTTGGATTCTCTGTGCCTTTCTCTCTGCCTGTCCCTTGTTTAGGCTCACTCTCAAAAAAATAAACATTAAACATTATATATACATATATATATATGTTTATAATATGGGTTTGATGTATTTAAAGCACATTTCTAGGTCATCTTTTTAAACCACTCTAAATTTGTGTGCACAATTAGACCAACCATACAATTTAGCTGCTTGTAAGCTAAAATACAACTTCAAAGAAGTGAGAAGGCTAATTAGAAATGGGACCATGGGAAGACAATAATTTAATTAGGACTGAAATTACCACATGCCTGTAATTAGGCAGTTGTGTGATAATTGCAATGTGGCTAAGTCCAGTGAAAATTTAGTCCTCTGCTAAAATGCTTTACAAGTAGATATACTCTTCTTGAAGATTCAGTGAAACAGAACTGTGCTCGGTGGGATGCGAAGGCTCCAATGCACAGTAGAAGCAGGAGGGCAGGCTTGGAGCTATATACACTTGAGTTTGAATCCTATCCAGTTTCCCTGCTTGCTCAATAACCTTGGACAGTAAGTAACCGACTGCAAGATTGACTGCTCAGAAAGCAGACTATGAGAGAGTCTAGCAGTCAGGATATTTATGGAGGTGTGCCCTTGGAGCCGGCTTGTGGAAAAGTAGAGAAAAGAAGCCGGAGTGAGCAGAAAGGAAAGTTGAGTTGGGGTGTCTGACTAAAGTCCCACAGAACTCGAGCTCAAACAGCTCTTCAGTGCTGGTCAGTTCTTGGTATTCCCGCATCAATCCGTCATTGGATGAGGACCACTGAGGAAAGGAGTCTAACCTTGTATGAGCTGCTCTTCATGGCTGAAATAAATCCTTGAGGGACTCACAGCTGAAGACTGTCTGCCAATAGCACTCCCGACAGCAGGGGATCTGGGCCATGTGTGACAATGTCCACTAGGGTAACATTTCTAAGTTGCAATTCATTTCCTATAAAACAGAAGTAACAATACCCACTACTCATAGGTTTGTCCTATTAGATGGTACCTAATAAACAGTTGCAATTACTATAGAATTCAAGATGGACATCATCTTTTGAGTAGTAGAATAGGAAGACATCCTACCTTTGATTACGTAAAATAACATTAAAGTAAAATTTTAGTTACCGAAAATATGTTGAAAATATACTACATGCACCTCCTAAGCAGTAACTACTAATCTCTTTATTATTTATAAACATTACAAAGGGGACTAAGCAGCCAGTGAATAGCATGTCAGGATATTTAAAGGGATTAGTTTCACTTTACTATTAATAGGAAAAGTAGAGCTAATTCCCAGCCCTCAGCAGTTCACCCATGCAGGCTGGTGTGTTTAATCTGTAGTAATATTCTTTGATATCTTTAAAGTAGCTTTTTTGATGTTGTCCTGTGTTATAGCATAGACAGTAGTTACTGTACCCACGCACAACTGTTGTTTCTGAACCTTTATTAACTGCAATTTACAATATCGCTGATATTTTTCTGAAATGCTGCAATACTGCATGTCTTTATACCCCAGACCAAGTTTTAATGCATTTTTTCTACTCATAGATTAATCACTAAAAGAAGCTGACTCCTTTTTTTATGTTGATTTATTTGCTGAAAAACAAAGAATGAAAGAGAGAGAGAGAGAGAGAAGATGCACACAGAAGGGCATAGCTGGAAGCGTCTGGGAGAGGGGAATCCCAAGCATTCTTCATGCTGATGTAGGCCTTAAACTCACGAACCCAGAGATTTTGACGTTAGTCGAAATCAAGAGTTGGACGCTTAAGCAACTGAGCCACCCAGGTGCCCCAGAGCTGACTCATTATTTAGTTACTCCTTATGTAAGCCTGGTTGTACATTTTTTGACTACCAGACATAACATTGGTATAGACTGAATGTGTGTGTGCCCCTCAAAATTCGTATGTGGAAACTTAACCCTTAATGTGATGGTATTTAGAGATGTAGTCTTTGGGAGGTGGTTATGTCACTTTAATATAAAAATGCATTTATAAAAGAGACCCCAAAGGGCTCCTTCATCCATTACACCCATAATGACATGGTAAGAAGCGGCCTTTGTATGAATCAGGCTCTTACCAGACACCAAATTTGCTGGTGCCTTGGTCTTGGATAACCCAGCTTCCAGACTGTGAGAAATGCATTTCTGTCATGTATCTGCCTCAGTCTGGTATCTTATAACAATCAAAATGGACTAAGCAAACATTGTGTAAACTACATGCACTGTATGTTTTCCCTATTTATCTCTTCCAGCTGACTTCTACTATTGAAGCAAAACTTACTCAGACACAAATATCTATAGAAAGTACATTACCAGTGTGGTCTCCCAGTGCTTCAGTATTTTAAATTCTGTGGGAGTCTGAAATCTTTAAATCTCACATTTAGATTTTTTGAGTTATCACTTTGTTAAAAATATAAACCCACAAAATAAAAACATGTCACAAGAAGGATTCTGTTCTTTGCAGATTCAGGGCAAAAAGACTAGAAGTTTGCCTAATTCATTTCTTAGAACTCTAATGAGAGTAAAAAAATATTGGTTGTTCAATGAAAAAGTACCTTGAATATTCCATTTTGTGCATCAGTGATAAATTTTAGCTTATTAGTTTTAGGAAACAACAAAATTATCACTGATATGCATGATAGCATAGTGTTTATATTCAATACTGTCACAGAGTTCATTAAGTAAAATAAATTGTTGACCATGGTGAGATTCTTTTACTTTGTTGTAGCTTCACAGGAAAATAGGTATTTTGAATATTTTGTAATGTGTCTCTTGAATGATCATAGATGTTTAGTTATATTTCAAGATTTTCAGTTGCCTTGCATAAAGTCTATATCATTACTGTACCTTGATTAAACTAAATAATTTTATTCCTAAGTCAGAACAAAACTACTTTTTTTCAGCTAAGTCCTTATTAAATGAGGCCTACATCATAATGACCGAAACAATTGTTCATCAATTGGCCACAATAAAGATGAATCAGTTTGAAGAAATAGGACACACGTACGATCTTAATGAGGATGGAAGCATGCTGAGGTAGCACACGTTGAAAACAAAGGTGGATGGCAAGAGTGTGACCTTGAAAGTGATGGCCATGAGAGTGTGGAGGGAAAAGCAATTGATTCCACCTACATGGAGCATCTTCTCTGAGAAACTCTCTGCCCTACATAAGACCCGTGCATTTGGTGGACAGCAGAATGATAGCATTAGAACGATAGACGCAGGAATTTTAACCGGGAGAGATCTCATTCTTCCTGTAGGGCAATAGACAAGAGGCTAAGAAAGCTTAGTGATATTTCTAAGGTTATAAAGTTACTTAGCATATTTAGGATCAAAATTCCTACCTTCTGACATCCTAATTTTATACTTATTTTCTTCACCATTCTGCTTTCTACTACTCTGGATATTTCTAAAAATTAAGCATAACATTTTCCTTCATTGGCTTTAGGTAAGACATAGTCGAAGAGACTTTCTAGGAGCATACTCACGTTAACTTACTCAGATCCTAATTCAGCCAACCATACTGGATTCAAAAAATAGTGAGATCTTTGTATTACAAAATTTTTGA
Source organism: Suricata suricatta (assembly GCF_006229205.1). Classification (NCBI taxonomy): domain Eukaryota; kingdom Metazoa; phylum Chordata; class Mammalia; order Carnivora; family Herpestidae; genus Suricata; species Suricata suricatta. The sequence goes on from NC_043714.1 coordinate 24,064,427, forward strand.
GGATATTACAAAATCACGCACAGAGAAAGCATCTGTTAGAATAAGATTAGAGTCACAGAGTAATGGAATTGTTTTAAAATGGAATTTTAATATTATTCATGTATGGTAAGGCAATGGATCAGAAGATGATTGTCCACGAAAATAGCCATGTGTGCTTTGCAATTCCAAAGAGAAAGAGACATGCCAGGCCTTGCCGGATCACATGGGGAAGCGCCAGGGTCAGTCAACAGGCAGAAGGTGTAGAAAAACAGTATGAGCAAGAGCCTTTATTGTGGTTTGGATGGGAAGGTCTGGGCAAGGCAGGGGAAGCCTTGGCTAGTTTAAATAATTTCAGCAGGCTCTGGGGGGTAGGAAATGTCCCTAGTTGTCTGGTACCTGGCTCTGGGGAGATTAGGGTAGGGAATTAGTGGCTCACAGAGTCCAATAAAGAAGGTTGGATGGTGGGCATTGCTCAGTTTGCTCAGTTTGCAAACGAAAGACCTGCTCCCAGGCAAGCTGTTATCAACTCTAGTAACTGGCTAGGCCTCAGAGGGGAGGGGCAGTCCCTATAGGGTCAAAACATCTGAATCAGAAACAACAGGGTGAATACTGGAACAGAATAGGAAAAAATTTTTTTTAATTTTTTAATGTTTTTAATTTATTTTTGAGAGACACAGAGAGACAGTACAAGCAGGGGAGGGTCAGAGAGAGAGGGAGATACAGAATCTGAAGCAGGCTCCAGGCTCTGAGCTAGCTGTCAGCACAGATCCTGATGTGGGTCTGGAACCCATGAACCTTGAGATCATGACCTGAGCTGCAACCGGACACTTAACCGACTGAGCCACCTAGAAACAGATCCTAAGTGCCTATGTATTTACTATAGGATTAAGAGAATACTTAAAATTGCTATGAGCAGGGCTTTGAAAAATGTAGGATTTACATTTACATGTAAATCTACATTTACCTATAGTATTCTAGCTTCTGATTGGTAAAAAACCATAATGGCCAAATTCTTATCTCACACTTTCCACACAAATAAATTATAAAGGGGGTTTATGATAAGAGAAGACAGGATTCAGTAGGCAGAGAGGGAAAGATTAGGAACCGAGGTCCCTAGGTGGAGAAAAACATCTGTTTTGGAACAATGCTGGGAGTGACTGACCACAGCAAACCCCTGAGGCATAAACTTCCTCTTAAGAATGTAACTAACCCCACCTACTCCCCCTCAGGTTTCCCCTTAGGAATTTGACAAAAGACCAAAGTAGGGCCATACACCACCCCTCATAAAATCAGGAAAGGACAATCCAGTGCCTAGAGCTATCAACCCAAAAAGAGTAGAACCTGAGAGGGAACAAGGGAGAAGGGTTATGGGAGTGCAGGACCAGAACCTTATAAAACGAGGACCTTGCTTGGAGTCCTTTGGCATTTGCTTTCCAATGTTCCTCTCTTTACAAGAGAGCTTTCTTGCTATTCTTCCTTTCTGATCTTACACTCTAATGAACTTTTGCCTGTTGTTCATTTTGTGCCCACCTTTTCATTCTTCCAAGTGGTGAGACAACGTATCCCTGGTATTGTGGTAAAAAATCCTGCAACATTTCTGTTAATAAATTTAAAAAAATCTATTATAAAATAAAGCAGAATAACTTAAAAAATTAATGTTTTATTTAGGTTTTGAGAGAAAGAGAGAGAGAGACAGCATGAGCAGGGGAGGGTCAGAGAGAGAGGGAGACACAGAATCGGAAGAAGGCTCCAGGCTCTGAGCTAGATGTCAGCACCAAGCCAGATGCAGGGCTCAAACCCAAGAACCCCGAGATCATGACCCAAGCCGAAGTCTGACACTTAACTGACTGAGCCACCCAGGAGCCCCCATAATAATTTTAAAATATTGAATTGAGAAATAAATACACCTATTTCATTTTGGCCACACAGTAACTTTATATGTCATGTATTCAATGTATTTTTTCATTTTAGGGCATTCCTAGAGAGTGTACAATCATTTTTAGATTTTGGTATTTGCTTCCTGAATAACCTATCTACATTTCTAATTAAAATGAAGAACTTTTTAAATAATGTTATTATAAATAAAAGTATGCCAATTATACCTACAAAAATAATACCTAAAACATCATTTCAAACAAAAAATAAGGGTCTTACTTGTACGATTTTCTCTCCCTATAAAAATAAATAAATTTGGTATTGACAATTGGCTGTGAGTAGCTAGTGTTCAGTTGCTAATGTTTCTAATATATATGTTATGCAGACCCTACTTTAGCTAATTAGTGCTTAAATTGTTTATATTTGTTGTTATAGCACAGAATTTTACTACATGACTGACATCTTATTTCTTTTATCACAGAATATAATACAGATTCCAATAGGCAGCTCCAACCTGTCAAACGAACTACTTAACACTGACTCACATAAATTGTCTGATATACTCACTTTTTCCTAGTTAGTCTTATGGACTTTGTTAACATCTTTATGTTTTAAGCACATAATGATCATACAAAGTCCTTAGATACTCTTTCTCTGGATTAGGATCAGTTTCTACTAAAGAAAGCTCTGTCTGACTTAGATGAAATGGGAGGTAAGTGTGAATTTCTCCATGTAATAGCAAAATGCATAATCATGACAATTTTCCATTAGACCAAATATGTTATTTTAATCTAGAAGGAAATGTGACTGTCTCCAAAAGTTAGACAGGGACAGTTTATTTTGTTTTCTGGAAGGTGTTCTTAACACTGTAATTAATTACCAAATACTGCAGGATCAGGAGGTGTCTTGTCTAAATCCAGTAATTCAGCACCGCTTTGCCCCTCACACGGCTGTATAGTTCACATTGCCTAAGTCCAAGGGATAAAAAAAAATTCTCAGAGATTTTCACATAGTATATTCTCTCAAGGTATCCATTTGTGATATAGCATCCCTACATCTTTGAATGTTTTCTTGAGACATTAAAGTACTCCTCGGTAATCCTTGCAGGAGTCATAGTATCTGGATAGACCGATAGAGGTTCTGGTATAGGAAAAGTCTTAGCCATTTTGTGATAATTTGTCACCAGCAACACCACAAGCAGCATTTTTATAGGAATATGCTCCTGTATTTCTGGAGCATTTCCCTGGGCATTTGAAGATGTCAGATTTGATTCCACAGATGTACCCTAAAGGAGTCCTACACTATACCTCAGTCCTACGCTATACCCTCATTACAAGAGTGAGCACATGTCTGTCCCTATTAATCAATACTACAGTAAATAAATTTTCAAGAATTTAATACTTTCATCAACTCTACTCATTTCAAATGAAATAGAAGAATCAAAAATTCTTAATATTTATATCTTGGGCAGCAAGTTTTTAAACACAGCAGGTTTTTCTTCAGAATGTTGTTCCTTAATTTTCGTAGTTAACTTCCATAGTCTGCCCTGTACTTGTAAATCTTGAAGAATTCCACTTCAAAAACTCTAGAAAAATTCTGAAACACTACTAATTAAAAATTGGCTTTCAGAAGAAGCTGTTTCTGGATTTTTTTATGCCTTTTCTATTCTGTACGATGATTCTCATTAACTCACAAATGATATTAAACAGCTGTTTTATAGAATTTGGTATCTTAATAGCAATTAAGGCAGATTACACATTAAATGGAATCAGTTCAAGGTACTAAATTAGGGGAAACCCTTTTGGTTCAGAATGAAGTAGATGAGGAAGTTCCTGGCTGCCTGACAAGACTCCATATGCTACTAAATATGCAAAACTAGATTGGGAGATTTTTCGTTTTGGATCTGAGCAGTGGCAATTCAGGAATATTTAGCACTAATGAACAACATCAGATCAATTTGAGTTAATTAGCATTTATCTTTTCTCATTCACAGAGTCCTTCTACCATGCTTTATTCAACATTAAATCTAGGCATGTGCTGTTACAAATAAAACTGGGGTCTGAATTACCTATCCTCAGAAAAATTGGCAGCTGAACACATTCAATAGTTAACATCGTCGATGTGTCCGCTTTCCAGTGGCACCAAACTTTTTTTTCTGTTTCAAGATGTATTTTTTATTCTAAACATGAAATTTACATGTGATAACCTATACTATATAAAACAGAATATCTGTATCTCAGAATTCCAACCAATGAAATAAAAAACGTAGTCTTTTATTTTTCTATTTTTTTTTCTCAACTAACATTTTAATATATTATGAGTATAAAACAGTAGTGTTTTTAAGGTTATAGTCATAGAATTATTTAAGTTGCTGTATTTTGTGTCTCTTTTATGGAGTTCAAGAATGTCTTGTGGTTTAAAATATATTTTGTACTTTCTAAGAGAAGAAAATTATTTCCATTTGATGGTGCAAATTGGAACCAAAAATGTTTGTGCCCTTAATTTTTTTTTTCTATTTCCAGTCTCCAATTTGAATGACTGTTTGAAGGGCTTTTTTTTTTTTTTTACTAGGATGTTTTATGCTTTAGGTCCTATGTGATGTTGTCTTCTCCAGATCTCCGTATACCTTTGATACAAAGAAACTCATATCACTCGAAACACCACCTAAGGTGATGTTGCAGCAAGTGGATGGTTTGATTCATTAATGAATTCATTTATTAATTCTTTAAATATTGCTGAGTATCTGCTATTCTTATGCTATGTAAGAAAATATTTCTTCAGCAGTATATAAGTCAGACCAAGGTTTTTTCAAAAACCTGTATATCTTTTAGTAATATTCAGTTACGTTTGGGGAGATTCCTTTCTGAGCTTCTTTACTTAGTATGATTCATCAAATGAGTGAATTCACTTACCAAGCCTTAGTTTTCTTCCAGAATTGAAGTGATGACCTACGGGATGATGCATATGAAAGTGCTATTAAATTTTAAACTACACATGGTGACAATATTGTTATTTATTATCATTAGATTGTTATGCCCAATCAGAGATGTCAAAATTACTATTATATCTGCTAATATCACCGTAATGTACCCAAACAAAGGCTCTGTGTATTAAAAAAAATTCCTGCTAAGTAATAGGAAAGGAGAGAAAGGATGGCAGGAAAATACACAAAATTTATTGTGGTCATGATCAGTTTCTCCAAGAAATGGGACTAAGAGTTTCCTCTTCCATGTTACTCTCTACAATGAAAACATTAACAAGGTGATAAGCACACTACTTTAAAATGAAGAGAACTGTAATTTGCATTTTACAATTTAAGTAACTTATTTTATACCCTTATGTCTCCTCTTCAATAGCTTTCCTGGCAGTGACAATATATTTTTCCTCTGGGAATTACATGATATCAGAATGTTATGCAATAGTATGGGCAATATTGTACATAATTTGAAGGAGCTGGATTATCAATACTGAATTTAGTTTTATTCATCTCCAAATGTTAAGAATGCCATAGTGGTATGCTGGAAGCCTGGAAGACAGTAATCTTTGTGGGTATAAGGAAAAACTTCAAGCTTTCTCTCTTTTTTTAAATATAGCTTTTAATTTAATAAATCATTTACTATCCTTTGGTTCTTTATTCATTTTATCTTAAAAATGTCAATTTATTCTCAACCAGAAGATGTCATTCAAACCTCTTTTATCATTGAATTGGGTCTGTTGAAATGATGTGTTCTAACCCACTTTAAAATATGTGTTATTGTCTAGGCCAGAGAATTTTCCCCTCATTATCACCTCATAAAACAACTATGAGAGGAGACTAGGCTTCTTACCCTAATGCAGTTGTAATGAAGTGAAAGTTTTCTGGTTTGCTTTGGATTCTTCCTCATAGAATTTTGCAACCCAAGCCAGAACAGACCTTGGCTCATGTATTAGAGCCTTTTTTTTTTTCCTTCTCCAGAAATTAGAGGTTAGAGAGCAGAGAGTTTAAATGAAAGCAAAGAATTCTTAAACAATTTGTGGTTAGTCATTTACTGTGTAAATTCATGAAAATCACAAAAAGAAAAATCACTGTTAAGTTTCAAGAAATCATAATAATACTGAGAGCTTTTAACAGATTTAGTATAAACATTTCAGAGGGCACTAATGGAAACCCAGTTGCCATCAGTGAGTAGTGGATTCTCAAATTCAGAGAAACTAATTGCGGCCTCAAATATATGTACATGTTGGTGAAGTTTTAATGAACTAGAAACTATTGAAAAGAGAGCTAAAATATTTGTGTTGTAAAATCTACATCTATCTTATTTTAAATTCTACTAAATTGAAAATCATTACTGGTTTAAACCTCACTAGAGAATTCTAATTGGCAATAATGAAATTTTCATTGGACTTATCCAAGAATCTTATATCAACACCTTAGTCTAAAAAGTCATGTGAGTTAATGATAGTCTCTAGTAAGTGTTTAGAAAGAGAAGGAACAAATCCTAAAAAGAGTTATGCCCCTCTACTTCATGTACTGGCTATTTCTGTAGTGCAGATTTTATAAACATGCCCCTTCACTATTCATGGAAAAAATTCTGCTTTCTTAATAACTACCACATTATGAGCTGCTGAAGTCTTTCTTAAAAAACCACACAACCACATACAAATGTAGCATATAAACTATGATTTTTAACGTTATTTCACAGAACAATTTGTACAATAGTGAATACACATACTTTTCTAATTTGTGAAAGTTAAGGAAATGGTTGGCTGTACAAAGTTAAGAAACAGTTTATTCTTTATTGTACCATTTGCATATCAACATTTGGGAAACAAATAGCAAAAGCAAAATAAAACAGTGGGCAAGAAAGATGGGGTATTTTGGCTGCACATTTCTTTGTTTGTTTTCTTTTTGACTTCTTGAGAAAATGCCACTTTATCTTTGAAGATCCCTTATAAGCTCGGAATAAAACGACATTGTCTGATTGTCTAATAGCTTCAATAACGAATTATGCTTCAATTGTGCTTCAATAATGAATACGGTGTTTATTGACTCAAGGCAACTTAAAACATTTGTGAAAACTTACAAGGATTATATATATTTGAAAATATTGATCTATGAGGAAAAAAATTTTTGCATATGTGTCAAACTCAGTATAATTTCTAAATAAAGTTGTAGCCTTAATATTTGACCAGAATAACCTGCTTAATTTGGAAAAAAAAATAGAAGAGAATATACAGCATTCTTCTCATCTCTGGCATTCTAAAGCTTTAGAAAGGAAAACCATACCTTCTGATAAATTTGTTCATGGTTTCTACCTTGTTGCTCATGACGTGAAATTTTGTTTTTTAATTTTTTTAATGTTTTTTATTTATTTTTGAGAGACAGAGAGAGACAGTGTGAGCAGAGGAGGGTCAGAGAGAGGGAGATACAGAATCTGAAGCAGGCTCCAGGCTCTGAGCTGTCAGCACAGAGCCTGATGTGGGGCTCAAACCCAAGAACCGTGAGATCATGACCTGAGCCAAAGCCAGATGCTTAACCGACTGAGCCACCCAGGTGCCCCCTGACATGAAATTTTTGAGTACTACAGAATCTCTCTAAATGCTATGGAAAAATGAAACTGTCCAACACTGAGGACCTGGCCATGCATACAAATATCTTCAATGATATTTGGAGGGCAGCTTACTGCCATACTAAAGCAGATAAAATATATCATTAAATATGTAAAATAGTCATTTTTTTGGAAATGTGGCTGAATATTTGTGTTTTCTTTTTGTTCAGACTTATGTATACACTTGAAGACTAAAAATCTCATTGGAGATGGCTCTTCATTTGGCTAAAAACGAAAACAGAGGGAGGAGAGTTTTGGATACATTTCAATTTGTACTGAATATTAAGGATGAGAAGAAGTCTGAGTAAAGAGCTTTACTGATGGTGAATTTGATAGAGAAAGGTACAAAGCAACACTAATTTATGAGCTACAGTTTTGTGTAAGATATTCATGAGCTAATACCTACAATTCTTTATATATTTTTATAGGATGATTGATTGCTTTCCTGGTTATTCGCTTAGTTATTCATTAATTCTCTCATTCACACAACAAATGTTTATTGAGATTCCACTGTGTACTAAGAAGAATGAGAAGTGCTGGAGATATATTAAAAACAAGACTTTATTTTAAATCATACTTTACATGGTAACTCAAACAAGGAAACAAAAGTTGTAATACAGTGTGCCAGATGCTATACCAGGGCAAGTGCACAGTATTACACTTGCCCTCCCTTACCCCCTCTATTTGACTGCTAGTCAGCTTAAAACCATTCCACCTGCAATAAGAAGGGACTGATGTAACTTACTTCTGATTTTGACTGAGTTTCCTACTTTAATTCTTTCTTTGTCCAAATTTTCATACCTATTTGCTTTGGCTGTTCTATCATTTTGGAATGAGGAAGATATTCAATAAATAAATAGGAAATAGCACTGCTAATGAATAGACGTTATCACGTTCTGAGAATCAGTTAGTTTTCTACTTCAAAGTAAACTTTTGTCTTGAGTGATAGAGTAGAAAAAGTATCCAGCTTGAAGTCAAAGGGCCTGAATCCCATTCTGAGATGTTGCGAATCATTTATCCCTTGTGAGAATAGCAGGAACAGGAATTGTAATGCGGAGGAGATAATGTGACCTGCTGCATTGTCAACCCCCAGTAAATGTTGGTCAAGTCTGACTCTATGATGCCTAAATTAATATAATCAGAGGGTGCCCTGGAGCCTTTCTATTATTTGAATCACTATTTGAGGGCCTGCCCACTTATTTAGATTATGATATACATTTTTGTTTTACTAGCTAAATATGTTTCCAATCATGAAAAGAAAAGACAACACTCCCAAGTCTTTAATAAAATGACTCACCTTTCACCTCAACTTTAGGACAAGCACTCAAGGCCTCTGATAAACGTGCACTCCATAATCCTCTTGGATATGACCAAGCATGCACTCCACATGGCCTCAACGTTAATACCTTTTCGTTTTTGGAGATCAGCCCATACTGATTTGCTTAACTCTTAGTCTCAGTCCTCATTCCCAATATTCTGGATGGAAAATTTAATTACCTTAATTAATCCTAGTTAGAAGACCAATCCCTCGATTGAGGAATACAGAGACAAAACAATGTCTAATCAAAGGGAATTTCTAATGAATGTGTATGCTAACAATGGGTAGGGTAAAGAAGACGCTGTTCTATTATTATTGTTATGCTTATGATTATAATTCCTTTTTTATTGCCTATATCTAGGACTAAGTATTGTATTAAGTCCTCTGTCTTTTACTGATATTATCTAAAATGGAACCCTTGCAGTCAAAGAATAGGAGCACAACTTCAGGTCAGAATATAAAAGAATAGATACCAATTTCAATGGATGCAAATGAGTAGTTCTTTAGTCTAATAAAAGGGAGAAAATGTATATAGATGGTACATTTTATTTTTTTTAATTTTATTTTTAAGTAATCTCACCCAGCATAGCACCTGAACTCACAACCCCCAGATCAAGAGTCTCATGCTCCACCAACTGAGCCCACCAGGTACCCCTATGAGGTGCATTTTAGAGGCATCTGAAGAAATGGTTCCCCTCATGATTTGGGGGAGTTCCTTCTCTGGAAAGGGCTGGATCACCGAGTGAATTATTTTGGACTCCTGCAGAAGCAATCTTCCCACCTTTTGGGCCGAAACTGTTAGGACCTCCCAACACACATCCCACCTCCGTTTCACAAGGTCACTCCTAGAAGTGCAAACCTCCCCTTTCTGTTTTCTCTTGAAACCTAGTCTTAACATCAGCTTCACCAGCCTTCAAAAAATTTATTTTGTTATCAGTTAGCTTGTTCATATTTTCAGCTTCATTTTTGCCACCTCTTTGATTTAATTGAAACAAGAGGTTTCTTAAATCAGTCTTTTCCAATGGTAGTAACACTTTCTGGTCCAGTCCCTGTGTTTCCTTGCCAAAGATGGAGTACTTGTCTCCTCTCTTGTCTGGAGCTCCTTCAAGGCTCTAGGTTCTTTCTGCAAGACCTCCTTTGAGGCTCATACCTTCAATTATAGCATTCTCTCTCCCTTCCCATTGCTTGTCACCAGTTGTCACTCATTCTCTAACTCTGGGCTCAAAATATTTCTTTATAATATACTAAATTATACAGCTTCCCTGCCAGTATATTGGACACCTACTTGCTTCTACCTGCATTCCACAAGAAAGATAGACTAATGACCACTGAAAAATTAGTGTGATAGTCACGTGACATATATGAACCTCATGCTGAAGGTGAGTCTCTATGAAGACACAGTGCTGAACTTAATCACAATTTGCTGCATTGTGCTGGAACTGAGTGCCGAAAAGCTCTGTCAGTGTTAGATTGGTGTACAAGTAGTTCTACCTCTCCCTAGGACTCCTAATAATACATGTCCTTGCTTTCTCCCTCATATTGTTCCTTCTTTCACTCATCCTCCAAAGTGTGTGGCCTCAACTTTGCTTATATAGACATTAACAACAGTAGTGGCATTCATTATCTTCTTGTTATTTCACGGTGGGTGAGCCATTTCCTTGGTGACACTGGGACATGCCCGCACAGGAACCTTATTGTCAGTTCCTTCCGCACACCCAGTGTGCCAGTTCAGGGCATTCGAAAACCAACTTATTGGAAAGCCATACTTTGTAAATACTTTCAGAGTTGTAAATACTTGTAAATACTTTCAGAGTTTTTTCCTACTTTTGTGGCTGCTTTATCAAAAAACAAATGCTGAGGTTTAGTGGGGATGGACACTTAACTCTTCCTGGCAAGGATGAAAGAACCTGGCAGGTGTTTCTGTTTCTGTTTGCTCTAATTATTTTGACCACTTAATGTATTAATGAAGACTCCTAGACTCATATTCTTTTCCACTCCAACTGCTTTCATAGTACATGTGGTCTTGAAATTAGACATGAAGGATACACCTGACACAGGCATGTGTGCTTATTCCTCTCATGACTTTTTCCATTCTGTCTTCACTTCCCACAGCAAAACCTTAGACTCAGATTACCTACTTCAGAAATCTCTGATGTTAAAATCCTGCTCTCCAACGATAACCTCTTTGTTTCCTAGTTTGCTCCTTCCAGAAAACTCTTCTATTTGCTATGTAAAGTCCATTGACCCCCACCTCATCCTCTCCATCCTTCAATCCCTCCATCCCTTATTTTTGTTCCCTTTTCCTCAGTTCAAGTTGTAAAGAACTTCATTATACTCTATTGCAAACAGCCTCAGCCTTCCCATCTTTCTCAGTTGCATTTACCTATAGAAATTCTTACTTTGGATAAAAATTAAGAAAATATTTTAGTTATTCTCTCATAGATAAGCCACTTCCTGTCTACTTAAATAGGAATAAAGATTGGGTCGGCTCCCCTTTTAAAGACTGGAGGAGATCTTCTGCTTCTGCACCTGCTTCCTGTTTCTCTTATTCCATCCAAATCCCTTAGTTTCCTTCTGTTGAAATTGCAAGCTTTACTCTATCAAGTAGCAATGTGTCATGCTGGAGGTGGTTTCTGCTTGTTGTTTATTGTTCCAATCCAACTTTAGCATCTGCTCCTGCTTAATACAGAATCTTCCCACTTTTTCTTGCAAGTATTTCTGAGGGCAACTTTGGGAAGAGTTCAAACTACTTTGATTTTTGGCAAGATTCATACAAATCTCATTTACATGAATGGCATTCTTTCCATTGTCTTCTTCCTATGGGGCAATGTGAGTAGCTTTCTAGTAGTTCTCCACCACCTTTGTATTATGTTTTGTTTTGCTGAAGGAATTTCTGATCTATTTCTAAACTGCTTTTTGTTCCTTAGCATTCAGTTTTTACTGAAAAAAAAAATACTGTCAAAAATTTGTTATAAATTTATCATTTTGTAATTTCTAGTAGCCATAAATATTTGAAAATTTTATGACTTTACTAAACCTTAAATTAACTTCTTTCTCTCTCTCTCTTTCTTTGTTTCTTTTTTTTTGAGAGGTGTGGGGAGGGGCAGAAAGAGAGAGAGAGAGAGAGAATCCTGGTGCAGAGCACAATGTGGGGCCTGATTCAGGACTTTGAGATGATGACCTAAGCCAAAATCAAGAGTCAAACACTTAACCAACTGAGCCATCCAGGCATGCTTGAATCTTAAATTTCTTATTTTTCCATGTATTTTGACTCTTTTTATTATAATTTTGAATCTATTGACTCTACTCATTAATACAAGTTAACATTTCTCTCCACGTGATTCCATATTCCATTTGGTTTTCTGCTATATTTTGATAAGTTCACCCAATGTTGAATAGACTCAAATGTACATTTTGTTTTAATCCTGATTCTGAGTTGTAAGTTTTTCTGGGGGAAAAAGTATTTGAAATGGCTGCACTTTATTTTTTTAAATTTTTTCAAAGTTTACTTATTTTTGAGAGAGAGACAGAGCATGAGTGGGAGAGGGGCAGATACAGAGAGGGAGCCGCAGAATCTGAAGCAAGGTACAGGTTCTGAGTTGTCAGCACAGAGCCCACGCAGGGCTCAAACCCATGAAACATGAGATGGGGGCTCAAATCCACGAGCTGTGAGCTCATGACTTCAGCCAAAGTAAGATCCTTAACACACTGAGCCACCCAGGTGCCCCTAAAATGGTTACAATTTAAATTCGACCTAGTCAATATTTTGATTTTAAAAGCTACTCTCAATCTTTTGCTCCCATTTTGATCATCAGCTAGACCAAACATTCATCTTGCCACAAACCCTCGAACATACATAATATCACATTTCCCTGAGCAGGTACCTTCAATTCCCACTGCATTGAAAATTTGGATCAGAACTAACTTCAGATCTTTTCCCTATTGTTCACTTTCTCCTTGTGCATAATCACCATTATTTTTGCCCTTTCCCCCAAAAGTCAGAAAAAGAAAGAAAATTTTTTAAGACTAGCATAATATTTGTGATAATTGATGCCATGTTGGTCTCTGGAATCCTTCTTCAACAGTTATCTCACCTGTCTAGCTTACAAATTTACTCTACCCAACTCTTTCCCATCAGTTTTTAAGTATTTCAGCTTTTCCTCATGCTAACACTTCCTATCCCATGATTCCTCCTCAATCCATCACCCGTTGTCCAATTTTCTGAATGCCTTTCAGCAACATAGACATAGTTACATAGTTCACTCAATATCTCCTCTCACTTGCCATTTGCAAATCTGCATTTTGATCATCTTCCAAAGTCTGTGATCTTTTCTCCCACTATCCCTCTCACTTTTGCATCCACGCTTCTCTCTTATACACTTTAGTGGTTTCAAATACTTGCCGCCATTTTAATTTTCACTTCCATGAAAAAGACTATGAAATCCTTGCCTCTAGGTGTGTCTTATTACCCAACCCTCTGACCTGTGTTTTCACTGCATTCTGAAACGCCTCTCATGAGGGAGCTGGGGCACTTTCAAGCTCTACATGTTTCTCCTTCAAAACAGTTCTTTCTGTTTTCCTAGTCTCTCAGGAAAGACTATCACTCTCTCTTTCTTCAAGCAATTAATTCCTTGACACCATCAGTTCTGTCTTTACAATGTCTTTGCATCCATCCCTGTGGCACTTCAAAACCATAGATTAGGACCCGATTATCACTTGTAAACAATATTATATCTATTCCTCAACTAAGAACCTTCAGTAATATTCTAAAAACAAACAAAACACACCAAAACAGGATAAGAATAAATCATAGCTTAAGCAAAAGGTCATTATATCAATCAGAAGTTTCATGTCCTTCCTAACCTTCAAATTGCTATTAGTCTCATTATTTCAGAAAAACTTGAAAAAAACCTAATTATGAAGAAGGTGATTCTGACTATTTTTCCATGTAAAACACAGGCAATTACCTAAGTACAAGTATAACAACTTTTTTTTACATGGCAGACAACACAAAGCATTCTGAATAAAACTTCTTCATTGTTTATCTCCCAAGAAAAAATCCTTTTTAAAACTTAATTTTCTCTATATAAATTGGCAAAAATTGCTGTCCTAGCTCTCACTCTCTTCCTCTTTTTCTCTTGTTCTGTTCATTCAGGGTTTAAAAGAAAGCATATTTTTGGTAGATTGCACTTACAGTGAGAGGGGAAAGATTAAAGCTTTGAGAGCAGACGTATGGGATGCTTTCCTGAGACAGGAGCACAGAGAAGGAGAATTCTCAAAGCTCCTCTAAATCATCAACTTTCACATCTGTGCCCCACTATAATTCTGTGTCTGAGTGCACCTCAGAATGTAGAACTTTTAGAGGAGGAGAAATTGCTGTAGTTCATCTACTCGAGAAGGCTAAGAATTCTGAATCTAAGAGGGAGAAGTAAAAGTAGAAGCCGAATAAGAGTCAGTGCGAGTGAAATAATCTCCTCACACAGAAAAGATGTCACGGACATGTCCCAGCATAAGTACAAAAGGAAGAGCCAATATAAGTGAAGAGCCACAGCAGTGATACTGTGCATTGAATTTCTCCTGAGATGTCACATGACAGATGAACTTATGAGTGTGAACCACAGTAAAGATTCAAAGATCAACTTTCTTTGTTTAATCAATATAAGGGGAGGGGGAGCAGGATAAGGGAATATTCATTATTGTGGGGATTCCACTACTAATGAGTCGTTTTTCAGAACATCTTTTACCAAGAATTCAACATGGGGAGATTTCAGTCTACAGGATTGTTGCAGAATAGTTAAATGGCCATCCGCTTTTGATAAGAATTTGCTATAGATTTTTACACCTGGTGGTGGTGTAATCTGTCAAGGTTCACTGTTGATAGGGGGTGTAGCAGAAGACCAAGCCAAGTAATGTCTGTGTCGCCAATCCTTGATCTGTTTGTATATGTCTCTCCCTCCCTCGAGATGGGGAATGCCTCAACAACTTATTTACTCTTGTATGTCACCTATTGTGTCTGGCACAGTGTATTATATAATCAATGGGCTCACACAAAATTTTTAATGTAATTGTTTAATGTTCTTAAAATTAGATGAATTTTGCTAACAGGATTTGCTGCATAAATGAAATTGAAAGCACAAATTCTTGAAATATTACAAAATATCTTCAAAATCTCAGTTTCTGTGCTGTTATATGTCAGTGAGTCTAGTGTTGAATCTTTAGATAGGAAGCTTTGGGAATGGGTTAGTAAATTTTAACCCAGCACCCTGAAAAGAGATGATGATATTGCCTTACTTTGGATGTCCAACAATTTCCTTTTTTAGACGATTCATAGACAAAGCCAAACTCAGGCAAATCTTCATTATTTAGTTTGTAAACTATCAGACATTGATAGGTAGAGTATATCAAATCCATTAAACATACTGAATAAATATTATGAGGTGAATTTCTTGTGTTCATGCAGACTAAGACCTCATCCATTACTTTAAGGTTTCGTTATTATTCTTTGTAAATCTGTTAACTTTCAAAAACTCTCGACCTTTCAGTTTTCCTAAATCTGGATCCGATAGTGCCATTTAAGTCACTGCATTTTTCCTGAGGACATTATTTTTTTGTCTTTATTTGCCCCCGGATTTATTTATCAATTCATTCAGAACATGTTTACTGATTCCACTTATAGACTGCATTATGGGTACGTTATTGAATGTACAAAATTAAAAAGACACATCGTTAGCCCTTATGGATTACAGCTCAGACCGGAATGCAGCAATCATAGTATAATGGGTCGGCTGCTTCCGTGTGGAATGGCAGAATGTATGAGCAAGTGGATGTCTATTCCAAGGGGGGAAAGTTGGGAATGCATCGCAGACAAGTTCACACTTCAATTGAGCCTCACATAATAAGTAAGATTTTGATTAACTTATTCCAGGCACGGTATCACCAGGAAGAGCTATATAGGTGACATTCCACACAAGGGCTTCCAGCCAAAGGGTAAAGAGAAAAAGAAGGCTGAAATACAGCTCTCTGTCCATTTGCAAGCTCATCTTCCCTGCAGCATGGCTGGATCAGATCAAATAGAGAAGTCCTTTTGCTAATTCATTTGTTCAGAGCAAATGCCTTATTGTAATCCATCTGCCCAGAGGGGGCATTTTAAAATAATGTGCACAAAGGCAACCTCTGTGCTATCAGAAACTCTGGCCAAGTCCTTACGAGAACATGAAAGGGCGGGAGGCAGCAGAAGCTGGTGGTCTGGTGAGTGAGCAGTGGTGAGGCAGGGACGAGCGATACATGATTTGAAATGCAGCAAACAGGTTAAGGGGAATCCAAATTTTTAAATACCCTTTGCATTTTGTGAAAAGGTCATGATTAATTAATTAATCTAATTAGTATGGCAGATTCAGTGGCTTGGAGAGAGGTAAACCTGGACGCGGCAGATAGTAAAGTGGTCACAGTGAGGCATCGAGAGAGTAAATGCGGTTTATTGAAAAAAGAGAGCGAGAGAGCGAGAGAGCGATGGAGCAGCGGGGGACAGGCTCAGTGAACGTTTATGTTTAGATATGCGTGAGTAACAGCCGCCCAATTCAAGACAGAAAATTTCCAGCTCCTCAGAAGTCTCCTTATGCTTCCTGCTAGACGCACCCCCGCAGCCCAAGGAGACAACCTCGACACCGATTGCTATCATGCCAGACTGCATTTGCTTGTTCTTCAACCTCCTACTAATAGGATCATGTAAAACATACTCTTTTGTGTCTAGCTTCCTTTTCTCAAATTTTGACTGCAAAATGTTCTACATGTAGCTGTAATTTGCTCTTTTATATTCCACTGTATTTCATGATACAAATATACTCAAAATTTTAAACTGTTATTTCTTTTAGTCATATTGCTGAAGAGTTCTTGATTACAGTTCCTACAAGTTTTCAGCTATTACAATGGTTCTTTTCCCGCCATTAATATTCTTAATCCTTATCTTTTGGGACCTGTGTACTCATTTCTCTTGGATATATATCTAAGAATGAAATTGTTAGGTAGGAATGTAGGCATACGTTTAGTTTTAATAAGAAAACACAAAATTTTTCCAAAGTAGTCACACTAATTAACACCCCCATCAGCAAAGTATGAGAGTTATTCTGTATCTTTGCCAACACTTGTGTTTTCCACCTCTTTTTATTTTTGCCAGTCTGACACTTGCGTGCTATTTCAATGTGATTTTAATTTGCATCCTTCTGAAGCCTAGTTTTGTTAGCATTCATTTGTTAAATACACATTCATATCTCTGACAATTTTTATATTTGAGGGCCTACTTTTTTATTATTGATTTGTTGCAAAGTCCTGTATATATTCTGAATATGTGTCTTTTTCAATATATGAATTACAGATATATTCTTTCATATGATGACTTGTTCTTTCTATCCCTTAATAGAGTTTTAGAAAAGATACATTTTTAATTTTAATTTTAACAAAGTTCAAGTTATTAATATTTGTGTGTAGTATTTACTATACTTTGCCCACCTCAAGGTTTTTAAAAAAATTTTATATAGATATAAGAACCAGCTGCATTTTTGGAAAATAAGTCTTTTTACATCTGTGACAGTATGTGGATGGGTCTATTTCCTCATTGCTCATGTGGATTTCTTCTTGTCTATTCTTACACCAATGCAATATTGTCTTAATTACTATAGCTTTATCATTCAGAGTCACTCTTCAAGTCAGGTAGCATATGTCCGCCTTTATTGGTGCTTTCCAATATTACATTAGCTATGGTTGGTCCTTTGCTTTTCAACTAAATATAAGACCAGCTTGTCAGTCTGGACATATGACTTGAATAAAGTGCTGGAATCCTTTTAGGAGAGTTGTATAGAATCCTTCGAACAGCTTAAATAAAAAAGATACATGAATTTCCCTATTTATAAAAATTAAATTATTGACTTCTTTTAGATTATTGAAATATTTTAATTCTTTTTTTTCTTATTTATCAGTTTGTTACACATTCACTTACTGTATCTAAATCTACCCAGGTAAATGTGTCTTAGTATTTAAAAAGAATAGGTATTCTGCCACTGGTGGATATAGTGTTTGATAGATAATAATTAGTTCAAATTGTTTATTTGTGTTGCTCAAATCAAGTTTAATCTTACTAATATATTTTTCTGCTGTTCTTTTATAATTACTGAGAGTAGTATACTTCACTCTCAAAATAGGATTGTAGATTTGTCTAATTCTCTTTGTTAAGTATGTTTATTTATTTTGATAAAGAGAGAGAGAGAGCACATGAGTGAAGGAGGAGCAGAGAGAGAGGAGAGAGAGTCCCAAGCAGGCTTCATGATATCAGCACAGAGCCCCACGGACTGTGAGCTGTGAGCCAAAATCAAGTGTAGGCCCTCCGACAAAATCAAGAGCTTAACGTACTGAGCCACACAGGCACCTCTAATTCTCCTGGTGCTGTAATTTCTGCGTTAGAAATGCTGTCATTGTGGTATGTATATGCACCTAGGATTACTGTATCTTTCTATTCAATTTTAAAAATCTAATGTTCCCACTGTATTCTGTAATGCTTTTGTCTTAAAGTTCACCTTTTCTACTCAATATAGCTATTAGCTTTCTTCTATCAGTTTTTTTCATACTTAATATTTTTCTTAAATTTTTATTTGCCCTTTTAACATAAGTTTCTTATCAACAGGATATATTTGTATTTTGCTTTTTATTTCAGTCTGACAGTCTTTGGAATTGAGGTGAATTATTTATTCCATTTACATTTCATGTAAGTATTAACATAAGTAATTTGAATTTTTTTTGTTTGCTTGTTTTCTGTTTGTTCCTTTCATCTTTGCTTTGTCCTATCATTTCTCCATTATTTACTACTTTTGGATTATTAAAGTATTTTTTGTTTCATTTTACTCTTTTATTAATTGGTTTGCTAAAAATTTATTTAATATTAATCTCAGTGGTTACTTGATGAATTACAATGTGCATGCTATATCATGTAAATACTTCATTCTTTTTTTATTGCCAAATAGTATCCCATTTCTGGGTGTACTCTTCTGCAGGTCACTCTTCTGACCGATTTCCTCCCTCAAGTATTTGCAGCTTTAGAAGCCCCTCATTCCAACTTCTTTCTCCTCAGCCCAGAGAGGCTGCCGATTTTTAAAAGAAGTCTGTTCTCTGTGGTGGTGAATCACTTCTGGTAAAACAGCAAGTATTAGTGAAAACCCCCTGTGTGTCCTCTTCTTTCTAGAATTATGACTCCTCAAGTCCTTTTTGCATTGGTTCTGCAATGCTTCTAAGCAGTTTTGTTACATATTTTATTCTACTTTTGCATTTGTATCTCGTAGAAAATTAGCCTGCTATGAATAGCACTATTAGGTTGGAACTGGAAGCTTATCCTACTCTTTCTGTAAGCTGCTTTTAGAGCAAAGCTATCTGGAGATTGCCAGAGAGGAGAGCACACTGGGAAGTGTGTGGAAATGGAAGATACGTCAGCATCCTCCTGTACTAAAAGATTCAGTGAAAAATGAAAGGTCAGGGACTCTGGAATCAAAAGCTCATCTGAATAAATTAGCATTGCATTAAAAGAGAAGCCTTGTATAGGAAGAATTTCTGAGGTTGGAACCAATGCTAATAGGTGTACAAATGGAAGGGTACAAAATGGAGGTAGTTCACGTAACCTTCATTTTCTATGTGAAATAAAGATAAAAGACATCGTTCTACATAAAATTTTTTAAAAAAGAGTGGTAGAAGAAGGAAGTCTCAGAATAGTAATGAAACTTTAGAATACATGCTGGATTGATTACCGAGGAGGCTGGCCAGAGACATGTAACAGGACTTCTGAGCTACATGGCAGGGCAAGCCAAAAATAATGCCAGAGGTTGAAATATCTTTGCCTTCAAGGCTCATCTAAGAGGCAGCACTTTGGCCACACGAACAGGACAATAACTGTTCTTTTACCTTTGTTGTCCCCTCTTGAACTTAGGCTATGATTTTATGGGAATTTATCCTGAAAACTTTGGGCATTGGGACATACCAGTTTTAATTCTCAAAAGTCACTCCTGGAGCTTCTATGAGTTAGCTAGAGGATACAGAGAGTAGTGAATACGATGTTAGTGTCGCATTTGGGTCATTTAACCTTATATTGATTCCTTGTGAAAGATCACACGGAGTTCAGTCTCAATATATCTTCTCTAGAGAAGCGATGTTATATACTAAGTTATTAGAGTGACTCTTTCCTCCTACCTCCCTGACTGTACTCCTCCACCAGGATCGCGGCCAGTTCTCCACTGATCCAGAAGTTTGTTATGTCAGAAGTAGAGGATTAAACCTGATCAAAAAAGCATGTTCATGAGCTCTGTGACTTTCTCTTACTTACCAAGATAACCTTTATAAATATTAGGAATCAAAATATCATAGTGGCAAGGCCTTACTGACCAATATAATCTTATCTTTATTTTATTTGCTGAAAGTAGTAAGTGCTAAACTAATACTAACTCACTATAATTCTTTCTTTATGCATGATGAGTTAGTCACAAGTATGGTTATATTACAAAGCCCTTCAAACCCAATGGCTTCAAACATAATCTATTATTGCCGACATGTCTGTGGTCCAGCTGGGTTTCAGCTGCTTTGCATTATGTTCAGCTGGGCAGCTCTGCTCTATATCCTCTTGGAGCCAACAGGCTTGCCTGGGCATATTCTTAGGGCAATGACAGCAAGCAGAAGCATGTGAGCTCTCTTATGGGCCAGGCATGAAACTGGCACACGATCACTTGCCTATTTATTATTAGCCAGACGAGGTCACATACCCACGCTCAAAGTCAGGGGAGAGGGAATATATACTTTACCCAGGATGAGGCCATGACAAATGATTTATGGATGGAGGAGTAGATTTGGGGTTGATATGCAAACCACCACACATAACAGTGTACACTCCCAAATATCTCCTGCTAATTTCTCATACAGGGCTCAGGAGACTTCTTGGAAGTTTCTTAGCTTCTGGGTATAGAGAACCAGGGTATACAGGCTTTGTTTGTTGTTGTTGATATTTGTGATGGTGTATTATTTTGTTTTATTTCAATTAATTTATTATTTTTTAACATTTTATTTTATTTTTTGAGAGACAGAGACACAGCATGAGCAGGGGAGGGGCAGAGAGACAGACACACAGAATCAGAAGCAGGATCCAGGCTCTGAGCTGTCAGCACAGAGCCTGATGCGGGGCTCAAACCCACAAACAGGAGATCATGACCTGAACCGAAGTCAGATGCTCAACCACTGAACCACCCAGGCGCCCCTATTTTGTTTTATTTTAAATGGACAATCTAGAGCAGATGGCATCTCTAACCTAGATGTTATTTGTGACTCAGATTACCCTTGAACTAAATCTATATGATGTCATACGTGGGACTAAAGTGACACACAATATACAAGAATGAACAAGGAGAATGGGGCCTGCAATTAGAAAGATCTGGAGTACAGACCCAGCTCCGCTATTTTTTGGCTGATACCTTTCCAGCCTAGTCTTAGTACGTTTTCCTCATTGTGAAATAAGAACATCAATAGTGCTTATCCCTACATGGGAGGTTGCTGAAGCAAATGAAGTAACACTCACATGCCTGGCACAGAGTCAATGATCCAGGAAGAGGGTTATTATTACTTCCACAGAGCTCGGGGTGATACTGGAGCACAGGAATAAGAAATTAGTCTTTCAATGGAACTCCGGAAGTTTTCAGAGGTAGTGGAGGTTTGAGAAGGATTTTTCTAGTCAGTGAGGTAATTAAAAGAAACCTGAGGGCTAATTGTTGCTACGTCAAATGAATGAGAATGATCAAGTTATTATGATAGCAGAAGACTTTTGAATCTGTATACTTTTTAGAAACTTTCACATGTCCAAACTCCTGCTCATGAAGGTTGGTAGGTATAATCTTGTCACTCTATCCAATGGCCATGTGACATCCACATTCTCAGTTTTCCTTGAAGCCATATTCTAAAGAGTAAATTAAGGCAAAAGAAACATGAAATTTGGGTCCTTTGTAACTGGCAAAGCTGGTAAAAGGTCCAATCACTAGAAACTAAAATGCAGCTGCAAATAGCATCCATTAAATTAAACTACAAAGTAAATTTCCTCAAATCCTATTACACTATATGTTTATAAAAAATTGTGTGTGTCATATAGATAAATGCACTCTATTTGTTGTTGTTGTTGTTGAAGAAATAGTGATTTAAGTTCTAAACCATGAAAACGTTATGTTACAATAAAAGGCCACTTTCAACTTTGCCATTTAGAGGCTCCCTTATTGTTCGTAACTCTTATAATTGAAGCCTTATTATATTATCTTGCAGCACAGCGTGATTTCCTGTTATTTGTCTAATGTTTTTTAAAGAACAGTAATTTAATAACTATAGTGATATTCATCCTAGGCTCCCAACAAATGTGCTATTTCATGAAACCTGCTTACAAAACCCAGTGGTAGTCAATGTATAGTCCACGCCTGCCATTAGGTGACTTTGAAAACAATGCAAAACAAAAAATAATCCCAAGGCTCTGTGATGCTACTTTTTAAAAGAAAAGAACTTTACATTTTAGAACATTACAGTTTTATTTCCCTTGAAAACACTTTCAGTTTATACTTGCTCCTAAGAAAATGACTCTACTCCTTCCTCATAGAAAAATCTGAGCCATGTAGTTCAGTTCCAGAGAAACATTGTTAAGTTTTATTGTCTAAACAACACGCGAAGATGCTAGCACTCTACTGTCCAGAGAAAAGCAAACAAAAGCTCTCAAACTGTAAATAACATATTATTGAAAATAAAGATCAAATATAATTTTTGAAGAAAAAATGTGAGATATTTACCTTCTATTTCAGATTTTTCAAGGGAGTTGATGTGTTTTAGTAATTATTTAATTTACTGAATAGGGAAGGAGAAGAAGAGACACAGGAGAACTATTTCATTCATATTGTCTCTTCATTTATATGCACACCACACATTCGAAGCTATAAGATAAGTGGATATCAGAATGCTAAAGTGATAGAGTATTTACATATGTTTAAAATCTTATTTTGACTCTTGAAAGCAACACATCAGATCCAGAGCGTTTTGTTTAATCTCTTAATATCTTCAATAAGTCTCATGATCGAGACACTTTGTTGGACCATGAGACTTTACTATGCCCGCGTTCTCCATTTTTTAACTTTTACATCATTCTGTCATACATAATTATGAAAACAAATAGTCTGTCATAAACGCTAGAACGGAATGTGTTTGTCTAGTCATCAAGCTGTGACAGAGGAGGACAGAAGTTATTGTGCAGAAACACCATGCTGGGAGGGTAGAATGGACTTTTCTGGAAATTATAGCAACCACATTTCTCTTCTATTTCTTTTATGTTTCTCTTATATTTCAGTATATTATACTTCCTTTTTATGTTAAAATTTTTTAATGTTTATTTATGTTTGATAGAGAGACACAGACTGTGAGCAGGAAAGGGGCAGAGAGAAAGGGAGACACAGAATCCGAAGCAGGCTCCTGGCCCCAAGATCTCAGCAGAGAGGTTCCTGGTTCCGAGGTGTCAGCACAGAGCCTGAAAGGGGGCTTGAACTCACAAACCACAAGATCATGACCTGAGCCCAAGTCTGGCACTTAACCAAATGAGCTTCCCAGAAGTCCCTTATTTTCACTTCTAATGTAGTTTATGATCCAAAATGTCACTTGTTGGTTACTTTAAACAGAAAATATACCTGAATTTTTCTAAACACATTAAATAAGCCCTTTAATGATAGTAGCAATTATTTTGGACAATTTTTAAAGGATTAAAATTTTTATTCAAATGGGTTGTCCATCCAAAGTCAAAAAAAATGTTTTTCAACTCTACTGTGATTTCCTTTTCAAAAAACAAGAATTCAGACATTTGCTTATTATATTATTTTATTTTGTAATTATCTTACAATTCTAGCTGGTTAAATCTTATTTTTCATGAGTTTCAGGGAAGAATTCACAACATTTGGCTGAACCAAGTTCGATTTTTTAAGGTCACATTTTGGGTCCACTTAAGAGTCGAGGGTCATTTTACCCTGTGGAGTTTCAGGTTGATGGCTACCCCTTCACCAAGATCCATTTTCTTGTTTTACGTTTGATGGCTGAAGCCTTAAGTTGGTTCTGTTGCATTTTTGTCAGATCTGTATGCAACCTCTTCAAAGTTACATGATTCTGTCACACGAACGCGTGTAACTGGACGGCGAGGGGCGTGTGCATGCAGCGCAGGGCTGCAAATGCACACAGTGCGCCGGTGTAGTGCCAGGCACCCGCTCCCTCCGTATGAACACTTGTCCCATGGTCACCTTTGAAGTGACGAGCGTTGGCAGGAGCTGTGGTTGCCGTGGCCTTCACTTGCTGGTAGTGACCACCAGCAGAACCAAAATCAATCTCTGTCAGCCTTGTAATGGAGCACTTCCCTAATTTATGAGACGGTTTTCCCATTAACAACAAAATCTTGAGAATTAAATAAAAACAGACCCTCTCAAGTGCTGCCGAATAGGTGAACGCGGGATAAACATTGATAAATGCGCGTGCCTTCTGCAAGCCTGACTTTGAAAAATTCTGTGTCAGAGTTTTAGGTCACATTTTGACAACAATTAGGAACAGTGAAATAAATAGTTGGCAATTCTTCTTTGTTATGACAGGAGATGTAAAGCCATCTTTACCAAGAAAAAGCTTATTTTATGAATATGAATTGTGTTTCCCCGGTGCTCAGCCCTCTTGCTGTGACTAGGATCTGGAGGCACTTCTGTTAGAAACCAGAGTAGAATTCTTTTGAAGATTTGAAAATTTTGGTTAAGCTGTTTTCACCTCATTATTTGTCCAATTCCTGTGTAGCTGTAAGTCCATGGTTCACAAAATGGTCTTTTTTAAAAGTTAAATGTCTAGTTAAAGTTTTCTTTTCACACACAAAAAAATCTAGCTATGGTTTGTGAAATGTTCTGAGAAAATCTAAATGATTCAAGAGTGCTGTATGAAATGCTAAGCCTTTAGGTTTATTATGATTTGATCTAATTTATAAACGTCGAAGATTTACCTGTTAGCAGCACAGTCACGAGGTCGTGTCTTTGGTTATATGCATCTGTGTATGTCCATCAATCTGGGCCCCATAGCCCGTGATAAGAAAGTGGTAGTTAATGGCCTGGACTGGATCTCTATAGTTACAAAACTACTAGCCTATCTGGTAAGAAATTTGAACTATCTGCAGCTACTAATTGATTATCTGACTGAGTTTGTCAATTTATTTCAAAACTTATTTCTAACTCTGCATCCCATACCGTCATTGAATTTGTCTTCCCTAGGACTTCTCAGAAGAAAAATCAAAAGTAAGTAAATAAATAAATAGCTTTAAAAAATCTATTTAAGAATAAGAGTAAAATTACTGAAATGTAATATGCAGGGCACCTGGGTGGCTTATGTTGGTTCAATTTCTGACTTTGGCTCAGGTCATGATCTTGGGGTTGGTGAGTTTAAGTTCTGTGTCTGGCTCTGTGCTGACAGCTCAGAACCTGGAGCCTGCTTTGGATTCTGTGTCTTCCTCTGTCTCTGCTCCTCCCCCACTCGTGCTCTGTCTCTATAAAAAATAAATAAACATTAAATTTTAAAAAATATGATATGCATAATCTATGAAATTAGAGCTATTAATAAATATATATTATATTTCATGCATAACCAGACCCTCATAACATAGTGGGTCATTTAGCTGATCTGAGTTACAATAACAATCACACATGCCACGTATGATCATACATACCTCATCCTGCGCCCCCCGTTGCTGAAAGTGCAGGCTTAGGGGAATGACTCTTCTCCACATGATGATTCATGGCCTTCAAGTATCTTCTGTTCTGTGGTTTACCACCCACTAGGGCCATATTATTCAGCTTAAGAAGAGAAAACAGAGAGCATGGGAAGTATATTCACATCCTAAAATCCTCTAAAAACGGCATGCATCCCTTCCTCTCTCAGTTTATTGACTAGGTGGCAGTCACATGATCACAGCTACCTACAACCCAGCTGTCATATCTACTAGGAAGAAGAGGAGAACACAATTGTTCTGCTATACTTACATAAAGATCCATTTTCTTTCTCTCCTTTCTTTTTGTTTTTGTTTTTTGCTTAAAACAATAGAAATTTATTCTCTAACAGTTCTGAGAAGTAGAAATCTGAAATCAAAGTGTTTACAAGGCCATGCTCCCTCTGAAAGAGCCTGGGAAGAATCTCTCCTCCCCTCTTCCAACTTCTCCTGGCAATCCTTGGCATTCCTTGGCTTGTGGCTGCACAACTCCAATCTCTGCCTCCGTCCTCACATGCCTTCTCTCTGTGCCTCTGTTCCTTTTCTCTTCTGGTAAGGATACCAGTCGCTGAACTGAAGGCCTTCCCTAGTCCGGTGGGATCTCATCTTGATCCTAACTAATCACATCTGCACAGACCTTGTTTCTAAATAAGATCACATTCTGAGGTTCTGGGTGGACTTGATTTTTAGGGGGACACAATTCGACCCACTACATACTCTTTACAAAATCATCCACTGGCTGCCAGAATTATCTTTTTCAAAACTCAACTGTGACTACAACCTTCCCTGCATGAAATCCCTTGGTGACTCACCATGAGACCAGATGACAGAATAAAGCCCAGATTCCTTAGCATTAGGAAATGAGCTCAAAAAGAGTTTGGCTTCTGTTCTCAACGAGTTTATAACCTATTTGGGACACAATCGATAACAATACAATGGTGCGTATAGTGAGCCTGACATCTAGTTTTATAGCACACTACATAACAGCAAATGCTTAAAAATAGTGCCTACTTTATGCCAGGCCTGTTTTTTTTTTTTTAATGTTTATTTAGTTTTGAGAGAGAGAGAGAGACAGAGAGAGAGACAGAGAGAGTGGGCAAGGGGCAGAGTAAGAGAAAGACACAGAATCTGAAGCAGACTCCAGGCTCTGAGCTGTCAGCACAGAGCCAGATGCAGGGCACAGAGCTGGACTCTGGGCTTGAACTCAAGAACTGCAAGATCACAACTAGAGCTGAAGTCAGACGCCTAACAGACTGAGCCACCCGGGTGCCCTGTGCCAGACCTGGTTTTAAACCCTTACTTCATCTTAGCCCCACTAACCTTCACAGATAACCTTATAAGATAGCACTATTATTACTTCCTACTTCATGTGTAAGGAAGCTGAGGCAAGAAGGTCAAGAACTTGTCCAAGGTCATGCATTAAGGAGTAAAAAGGGGAGTCCTGGTATTGAACCAGTAAGACCAGCACCAAAAATGTGCTTTTTATTTTATTTTATTTTTTCTTGAAGTATAGTTGACCAAAAATTCGAATTTCAATTTCTATTTTACCTACTTTGAAATAAACTATTTAGCAAACTCTTACAATTGGAATGCAGCAGTGATTAAGAAAAGAGGTGCTCAAAGTGCCTACAATAGGTATTATAAAGTATATGAATTAAAATACTTGCACTTTACATGTAACAAAGCCATTAAAATGGCGACCCAGATTCTAATCCATTTTCACTCCTTGTGTAGGCCTGACATATATTATTTGGTTTTCTAGTCTACCATAAATTAAAAGAAGTGAGAAGGATTTTTAAAAAAAGAAACAGATGCTGCCATACACATGTACGCTGAAAACACCCTTTTTGGCCAGGAAGATGGTAACACAGGTGAATAAATCCATCGACAAGTCAACTGATCGATCAATCCATCATAATAGTTTGAAGCTATTTAGTATGTGGTCACACTAGTTACCTATCAATATTATGTCCTTCTTGAAACCTTTCTCGACTGTTTATCAGAATCAACTAATCTGGGCTCTACACTTCTCAATGTATGTATTTTTCAATTTTTGAGAGAGAGAGAGGGGGGGGGAAGGAGAGAGAGAGAAAGTGAGAGCATGGCAGGGGTCGACAGGGAGGGAGACACAGAGTATGAAGCAGGCTCCAGGCTCTGAACTGTCAGCACAGAGCCTGATATGGGAATTGAAACCACAAACTCTGAGATCATGACCTGAGCTAAAGTCGAATGCTTCACCAACTAAACCACCCAGGCGTCCCTCAATATTTTTTACTTACTTTCAATAGGGCATTTATAACATTGTCTCTTTTTCTAAACTATGAGCTTTAGTACAGTAAGAATGAGTTAATATTTTTATTTTTGAATCTTTCCTAACTTCATATTTAGAACAATTTCTGTCATAAAAATAGGAGAAATGGATGAGCCAAACCACATTCCAATAATATCAGATGAAGCCTTGCATTACAGCAGAGGGAAGTACAAAAAGTGACGTACAATGCAATTTAGAAATGGATGCTCAGATTACAACTTCATTCTCCTTAGAGAAGTAACTTTTGAGTTATCAGAAAAGTTTCTCTACCAATATATACTATATATATTCTTTATGTAGTATACCATATATTAGGTATATATTCAAATGAATATGTAATGTTATATATAGTCTCAATTTCTTATACCATTTGAATATGTAAAAATAGAAATGATTCCAGGGCCATTTTGACTATTACGTGAATTTCGTTATACCATAGTTTAATTAGAGCTTGCATAGCATAAATACAGACCTGGGAAAATTAAAGATTGTAAGTTAAACCATTCCACAAGTTTCCTTTGGATCGAAAGCACCATCTTTCACCACTTCCAAGAATGGTCAAAGAAAACACCAAAAATCTGGCAGGAAGTTTTGGTATGTTCTGAAATTTATAATGAATTCAAAGATCCTGGGATCCAACACAGCAGTGAAAAGTCCATTTACAATCATTACCCCTGAAAGCTTCAAACTCCCAGCCAGAAACTGAAGGAGTCATCTGAGTACAGCTCCCCCACCACCCAGGTAGCCATGCTGCCTTTGAAACAAAGCAGCTTCATATTTTTCAGATCTACAAAGTGAAACCAAACTTTCATTAGTCAATCGTTTAATCTTTTGTATGCCTTCAATTTTGCAAAGTGCACACAATTGTCCTATATGGGCTACTTTTCTTTTTTGCATATTGTGCTATCATATTTAGAAAGAGTTCTTTGTTTTGAGTAGATCACTAAAAGCTCATGTTGGTAATTTTCCTATTTCAAGAAACATTGTTTCTGTCAACTCTTTACTAGTTTGGTGGATAAACATATTTACTTAATCTTTGGGGGCCTGGAGTCATCATAACTTCTGCAGATGAAAAACATAATCAAGTATGCTATTCATAAGATGTTTAGGATATAAAAAATATCTCTATTGATACCGCAACTGAACTACATGTCAAATTAGTTGCTAAGTCAAAGATCCCATAAGATTAGAAAATATCATTTGTTTTCCTGAAAATGTCAAAAGTATGGCAAACATAGAGACTTCGGTTTTATTAACTTTTAAGGGCAGAAATGTGTTAATCTTGGATGACACAAAGCCAGACTTTTTTCTTTAAATATGAATTAAAACTGCTAATATATAAACTCCCTGAAGAATGAGGTTTATTATAGAAATAGAAACTGACCCTTAATTCTAACGGCACCACCGGATGCCGTTATAATAAGCTCCCCTAGATGCCATGGTGTAAATGTATTAGCTGTACTAAGAGACCCACTCCTGCTATAATTATGTTAGGAACCAATAAGACAGCTCAGAAATCAATATGCTAAGACAGATAGAGTAAAGGACCATGGCCAGCCCACTGGGAATAGACTAGTCTGGCAGGTCCCTAGCTGAGTCATGAAGAAGGGGATATCTTTGCTGTTGTAGAAAGCCATTAATTGTAAATTTCCTGAACAAGGAACTTGAAGGGAAAGCTTAGATTGCGTGGTTCGTAGCACTCAATGAAAACTGTAACTCTTATTGATCAAGAGTTAAGCTTTTTATTCTTATTTCAAAAATCCAACGGTGCAAAAATCTAAATGTTCAGAGGGATTTTTGAAGCTTTTCCCACAGTGCAACTGAAACGCCTCCTTAGTTATTAATTTGTTTCAATATTTTTAAAACTTCTAGACTAGATCAATGAAATCATATTTAGACAATGGCCCTCCACACTGACAAGTTTACTGGTGTGACATCAATTATCTAAACGATTAATATACACATGTCATGTAATAATATGATGAGAGGCGATACTGTCTTTGCCAAATTTTCGACAAGCTGGCAATTAGCTGACTATTAAATATTACTGCGTGGAATACTAATGAGGACAAAGAGCTATTGCAACTAACTTGCACTGTATCTGAGTTTCCTTAATACTGTTATTTTTATCAGAGTAATTTGCTTAGTGGGCAGAAACAGTATAATTTAGTAACATTGCTAAGAAACAGGAAAAGAAAGGAAGAAAAGAGAAATAAAGAGAGAAAGAGAAAAAGAAAGGGAAGGAAGAAAGGAAGGAAGGAAGAAAGAAATAAGAAAACAAAAGGCCAACCTTTTGTGGTTACAGTTTGGCACATCTGCTCCTGTCCAATCAAGCTTTCAAACAGAGAGTCGTAAACAAAAGCAGCGATCAAGGAAGGACAAAGTCAGACACATAAGTGGTTTGAATGAGTGTGCAATTTCTGCCCATATGACCATCCTGACACAATTGCTCTAATTTTCTTTCCAGAAATGACTGATAAAAGATTTAGGTAATTGCTATGGAGACAGACTTCCTTCCATCACTAGGTATCTTGAATAATACAGCCTCAGGGTCATAAGATGGAGTGTCAGTTTCTGCAGAGTCCTAAATTAATACTTGTCCCTGCTTTAGCTACACTTCCTGTACATCTAATGAAGTGAATGTAATTTATTTTGACAATGTATTGAAAATCACTTGATCAAATGACTATTCTATAATGAACACAAAAGGCAATATAGGCTTGGAAACAATAAACTCCACAATACCATAAATACACATCAATTTCTCAAAGCGCGTTTTTTCTAAAAACTGTCTGTAGTCAGAATAAGTATGAAAGAAAATAGTTTATAAAGACATAATAATTCACGCAGATGTAAAAAAAAATGTGTATTTTGCTTTGATGCCTGAGATTGACCTATCTCCATTCAGCACATGACCTTGTCCCCTCTAATCAAACTTAATTTAGCTGGCTGATCTCTGCATTTCTATTAGTCGCATGCAGAAATAAGACCAGAGAGCTATGCATGGGCTAGTACTTAACGGAATTTCTGAAAATATTGTAGATCAGCCAGCCCTCTCATAAATCTTATCTTCACACATAGTCAATTTACAGGGGAATCTTTAAACACCTCCGCTAAAACTTCATAACAGCAGGTAAACTGTTGTTTGGAGGTCTCTTGGATGTTACGAAGTTTTCAGTGATTAATGAAATCAGCTGTGTGTAAATGAAAACTCCCTATGCTACTAACATTAACAATCAGAAGCTTACATAATTTGTTAAAAGACACACAATGCTAGACTACTGTAAAAGTTTCTTTGTCAGCATGAAAAGCTTTCTTAGGTTTTGCAATGGGACTTTTATTTTTTTCCCCTGGTGGAAAATAGTACCTGAGATTTGAAAACACTAAAACACTTGATTGATGCATATATTCAATTGTACCAGAGCCAAGTGCATGATTTGCTTTTTCTTCAGAAAAACTAGCAAAACACCTTGGAAACTGACAGGGGTAGTATAATTGAAATATTTAGTTTTCACTAAAAGGAAATACACTTGGTACCATCTTGGCAAGAGGGCAAGGCAAGGCAAGTGTCTGTACAGGGGCGCTGTGAAAGTACAATGTAGTGTTTAAATACAGCCGGGCAGAAGCCAGTGGATAATGCTCAGTAATGGGTTAATCAATACTTATTATGGTTTTATTGGTTCACTAAAGAGAGAACAGAACCTAGTGAGCACAGAGTCGAAAAAATCACTGCATCTGATCTAGATAACATCTACTCTCCCTAAGGGATTTCCCTATTCAAGAATCCAATTTACCATGCCTGATTGACAAGGATTGGATCCTAGGGAATCACATAACTCTTTTTAGGACCCAATAAAATCCTAATGGATTTGTCTGACTGGCCAGGAGACTTCTAGTTTTACTAAACTGGGCTGGTTTGTTGCAATTAGCCTTTATTCCACTTGCAGTTGAAGAACTGGCCTATTAGGAATCATCCCCCTCCATAAACGCTGGAGCCGTGCTGGGGTGTACCCGGTGGAAGGAGGGACTGTGCTGTATAAAGGAAGGCTCTTCTGATAGATTGAAAACATGTGTGAGCATCTGAAAAAATGGTAATCAAACAAGATTCACATGAAAAAGAGGAAAAGTCCAACTAAATTGCATGCTTAAAATCCATTTATTGGTCAGTTAGCCTACACAATGCATTTCTCATTCAGGTAACGGACACAGAAAAGAACTCTCAGTTTGAAAGCACCTTTGAAATGTGTACCTTTTGCTGAGCTTCCCCTTTAATACCTGGTTTGAAAAAAAAAAAACATCCTGCCACAACAAAAATCTTGCAGATAGTTGTCCCTGTACCTGCTCTTTTTTTCCAAGAGATAATGTTTTCACTAACAGTTAACTTGTTCAAGCACACTGCGTTTTGATCATGGCACACTGTCTTCTCAGCTCTTAAGAAGTCAGAAAGCAGTGGGAGTGTGATGAGACTTGAAATCCGGGCTGAAGCCTAGCTGAAGAAGAACTTTTAACTAATATAAACTGTATTTTGAAGCAAATGTTACTTTAATATAAAAATTTTTCGTGCAACTCATTTTCTCTCTAGAATTGTGCCTGCTCATTTATAAGGCATGAGTGATGCTTTAAATGTGTTTAAACTGAATGGATTTCATAATCAGAAATGCATTAGCTTATGAAATGTCTTTGAATAAACGTCATGATATACTCTGTTCCCCTTAGACTTGGAGGGAACTTAGTGATATTTGGAGAGCTCACATGAGCTCACGTGACCAGCATGCTAGACTCTAGTTTACAACTCCAAAGTCTCCAGCCAGACAGCTATGCTAACTGAGTACAAAAGATCCATTTCTAATTAGAGATGTATGACCCTGTGATAATAAATATTTAAACCTATAGAAGGGACACATAAACTTCATGTGTTTAGACATATGAAGTCATTTAAATATAAGTGTAGAATATGATCACATTTATCTATATTTAATCTTTTAATATGACATTCAAGTTCAGTGATTGTGAAGAAGACAAGGCAATAAGATGATATGATAATATAATATAATATGATAATTACAGAAGAAAGATGAGAAAGAAGGGCAAAGACAGAAGAAGACAGGGATGTAGAAGAACAAGAAAGCAATTGAATTAAAGGATATTGTCAAAACATTAGCATGACTGTTTCTTTAAGTAAAATTGGGAGTAATTTTATTTTATTTTATTTTGCTTTTCTCTAGTTTTTAAACGAAGACATTTTCTGTGGATAAGAAAAATGTAAATTTCATTAATAATTAAAAAGTGATAGTTAAGAATGATAATATGGAGATTATAATTATAAACATCCTTCTGAAGAGGCTGTAGGTAGCCTCAAAAGTGTTGGAGTGAGGGGTGCCTGGGTGGCTCAGTCGGTAGAGCATCTGACTCAGGCTCAGGTCATGGTCTCATGGCTTGTGAGTGAGCCCCGTGTCAGGCTCTGTGCTGACAGCTCAGAGCCTGGAACCTACTTCAGATTCTGTGTCCCTATCTCGCTCTGCCCCTCCCCTGCTGGTGCTCTGTCTCTGTCTCTGTCTCTCTCTCTCAAGAATAAATAAAAAATTAAAAAAAATTTAAAGTATGGGAGTGATATTGTAGAAGATATTAAAATTGGTCTTTATGTTTTTACTATACCAGATTTATGTAGAACTAATTTATGTAAGGTCAAGATTATTTTATAAGTATCTTGTTACAATTTGTAGGGTAAGTTCCAAGTAATTTCAATGCTCTAAAAATGAAATATCTTATCTGGACCTAATATATTTACTTCACCTTGGCATACATTGAAGTTTTTCCAGGAGCCAAGGAATAAATTTAAAGATGTCAGTAGAAGTAACTAGGTTAGTTTTAATCAGAATATGAAAGAAATATTATTGAAATCCCTTCAGAATATGGACAGCATTGTTTACTAGATGATTAAAATGTCTTTTATTATGATTTTTTACATTTGTTTATAATTATGGTCTCTGTTGTTGTTCTAGGATTTAAATGATGTATTACTGCTAGTTAAGAGTTTACCAGAATTTTATTTTAGATAGTATTGATTGCTTGTCCATATATCATTTGCTAGTTAATATTGTTTAATTTTCATTTGTTGCCAATTTTATTTAATCCAT
>NC_043714.1:24098547-24171368 GCF_006229205.1 Suricata suricatta
GGATCACAGGTCTCTGTTAGAGGTCTTACAAGAAGCTAAAGATGGAGGAGAACTTACCTAAAACAGTTGTTGGTTATAACTTTGGCTAAATGAACAACAATAAGATTCAATTAAAAACCCACTGAATTTTTAAGGGAATTGTGCAGTTGAAAACACTGCTGCCTTGTACTTAATTGAACAGTGACAGTACAAAATGAAAAATGACCTCTAGGTCTCTGAACCATGAGAAGATAAAGCAAGCTGATAAAACAACTCCACAGCAAATAATAACAATTCTTTATGGAAAAGAAAGGATGACTCCGAAGGTAAAACCAAGAGCCTGAAGGTCAGAACAAATACCTATGAAGAATCATTCCTAGGCAGGAGTACGAAGCCTTAATAAATGAATACGTGCTTAGATAGATTTCAGAATTATTATGGAACAGTGACTATAATGTCCCACTCACCACCCTGTCTTGACGGTATGCACACAGATTGACAGCCACGTGAGGAAGGCCATCTTGGACATGGGTCCTCGGCCCCTATGAGCCCTTTCAGCTATGATGTGGACATAAGGACTTAGTCCTTCATGCCAAACCTTGCCACAAATGCCAATTTTGGAATGAATAAATTATAGTTGTTTTTTAAGCCACTATAGTTTGGCATGGCTTTTTATGCTGAATAAAAAACCAGAACAGCAACTGGCAATGAGAATAATATATATAATTACAGGGAGAGGGGAGGCATTTACAAAGAACTTAAGAGTCCAACTGACTTTAGATTTCTCTTTAGCACACAAGATTACGAAATACATTAAGTCAAGACCTTTTAAGTTCTGAACGAGTAAGTTTAAATTGAAGTTAAAAAAAACTCATTTTAAAGCCCATATATGTAGCTTGTAAGCTCTTAATCTATTTACTTTAATAATTACTCTTTGAAGGGTTTTCAATGAATTCAGTATTCAACCCCAAAAATTAATATTTCATATATTCCATGTGTTTAATATACTCTCTTTTAAGAGAGCATGAATAATCTCAGTGAAAAAAGGCCCTTTCTTTTCTTCCCTCAGCATCGATCAGGTAAGGCAGGGTTAGTTAATGCAGGTTGAAAAACATACATTTAGGTGGCATATACTTATCTGAATGTGTTCTTTTCACTGAAACCAAACCAAATGATAACACACAATACATAACCAATTAATTTGCCATTGTACTACATTAAAGATTTATTTCTTTTTCTTTCCTTTCTTGTTCAGACCATAAGGCTATCGATTTTTCAGAGCTAATTCTGTGTCTTTCCTAGTATTTTCCTTACAGATCTCAGTGCTCTGCTATGATAATAAACAAAGACTATAAAAAATAAATAACAAACGAGGGATAAAGTCAGTAAGGTGATTAGACTTGGAGAAGGGGTAGAATTTCGTTCGACTGAAGCCATGCTTTTGCCTACTTGCCATGTTTTTGATTAAATGACACTAAGCACAGCATCCCTATCAGAGTTGCAGAAAGATAGCTCCTTTCTGAGCTTTACTTTTGGTTCAACCAAAGCACAGCTGCCTCAATACACCTAATTACTGCAGTAATTAAAGTTCTTACCTTACCTGTGTAGTCAAGGACACAAGGACTTCTAATGGGAACAAATCTAGATATAAAAGCTTGCTGTCAATTAGCCCTGATGGCTTGAAAAAATAATGAAGGACAATGAGGGTTGAGTTACAGCTCTGTACAGTAACAAATATAGTAATTCGGCCCCTCTTTCTTTTCTTGGATTCTACCCAAGAGTTTGGGAGAAGAAAGACAAGATTATCCGGGTAATATGATCTTAGGTCTATCAGTGGATAATGGTATCCTCCGCCAACTTTGCGCAGTGCTTACCTCTGACAGAAGACGGGATGGCTACAAACACAAGCCCTTCAATCTGGGGACAGCACAGCTGTTCAGTTTCTTGTCACAGATTCTGTCAATAGAATACAGACCAAAAAAGGAGAAAAGAAATGTGACTCTGCTGTGCACAGAGTTTTATGCTCAGCCCTCTTCCAGAAAAACCCCCTTTCTTGATAAACCTAACTTTCACGGTCCGGCAACATATTGAGAGTATCTTTTTGTCATTGTTGTTTTAATCATTGCTTTTCTATTCCGATAAGGAAATACACTTTGGGGGGTGGGAGGGTTGTAGATAACTTTTCATCCTGAGAATACCCTGAAAGGATTGTGTACTGATCTGAAAAATACAGATACGATATACATAATATTTGGAATGATGTTGCTTCTGTAAGTCTTTAAAGCTTGCCACCAGAATCTGAGAGTAGTCTACATCCTGTCTTCTCTCCTACTTATAAAATCACGGGGACTACAGTATGGACCAATCCCAGAGCCTAGTGGCTAGCAGAATGCAGAACTTGATCTTTGCATTAATATATTAAATTTTCATGCTATAGATTAAAACTAATGGTAAACATTCCATTGGAAACGATCATTTCCACTTTTTTTCTGTCTGCCATATTCTTTTTCCCGTTTTTCTCACTTTATGACACAGAGGAAAATGCAGTATATTGTGATGGTTAGTTTTATATCTCAATTTGTCCGGGCTACAGTATACAGTTGTTGTTGTTTTCACCAGACACTGATAGAGGTGTTGCTGCGAAGGTGTTTGGTAGATATGGTTGAGATTTGTAATTGAGTGACTTTAACTAAAGGAGATGGTCCTTGATAATCTTGGTGGGACCTCATCCAAATAATTAGAGGCCTTCAGAACAAGTTTTGCCTTACCAGCTCCCACAATCCCATGAATCAATCCTTAAAATCAATCTGTATATATGTGTGTCTGAAGAATCCTGACTGATACATATGTTTAGGACACATGAAACTTTATATTATATATAGTAAACTATGTAACAGATACTTCAGGAAATACCCTGGGCTTTTCTATGTCTCTATATTTGCTATTTCTTGTTTTATGTTCAATACCACATCTTTGTAGTCACTAATAAAACGACAAACATATTTTAAAACCATCAACTTAAGTACTTTAAAAGAGCAATATGAAAAACTCATAAAGTTAAACATTTTATTATATCAATTACGAATCAAGGTGCACTATTTTGTGTTTATATATTACCTCATAATTCTTTGGTAATTTAATATATTATTTCCTACCAATGAAAATAATGCATTTCATTATCATACTATTTATTTTATTATTCTCAATGACTACAAAAATATATATAGTAAATATTCAATAAATTGTGCTTGAATTAAAATGAAAAAAAAAAACTTTTGCCAAGAAAAGCTAATATCCTAAATTTTAGAATGTGATATGCCAGAAGATAGCAACAGGAAATATAAACATGGAATAAGCATATTTTTTAAAATAATAATTGAGCCAAATAGGTTCAAGTTATGAACAAAAAAGTTCCACATGGTTAGTCACTTTGAAAATGTTAGCTAAAATTAGATATTCTTAATTGCTTAGAGAAATATAACACAGTTGTTAAAGTATATACAAAGTATGGTTATTTTTAATAGAAAAAAATAAAAAATAAAAGAACCTCTTATTTTATTAAGAAAACATCTAATATAGAGGCTTATAAGTGATTTGATCTCAGAGGACTTGTACATCCTGAAGAATTATTGAGGACTGTGTAGAATTTTTTGCTTATATGAGTTACATGTCTTAATACATACTGTATTAGAAGTAAAGATAGGCACTTTAAAGAGACTTATTAATTAATTAAGTTTACAAAAGCAATACAAAACTGATGTTAGCATAAATAAAATACTTTATTTAAAAAAAACTATTCTCCAAAATTTAACAAAAATAGTTGTTTTTGTTTTTGTTTTAGATTTTCAAATATCTTCAACACCTGGTGTAATGGAGGAGAGATGAATCCTTATCTCTGCTTCTGTGCTCAGTCTATTGTGATAGCATAAATCATACATAGCTTCTGGAAAACTCACTATGTATTTCTGAGAAAAAGAGTGGAAAGGCATAAAACCTCTTAGTATTACTATGAAACTAGTATTACCAGACCCCACTTGGAGAAGCACTGACCTCAATGCCTCTTTTATGTTTGATGTTAAGTCCAACCAGCCTATGCTGAAAGTGGCCTGCAAGCCGCAATGACCAGACCGGGGGCTGCCTCTTTCTCCAACCCAGAGGACACATTCATATATTTTTTAATGGAAGTCAGGGGAAAATATTGGATACAAATTTGATCATGCCTTTTCTTTTGTTGTTCAAGTGTTGTCAAACAAAATCCAAATAGAAACTGCAATGCTGACTATTCAAAAGAGAGACCATTTAATCTTCCAAATTATTTGCGACCACAGAGTGGGTTTACCAGTCTAGGGGTTAAGAATGTTAGCATTGCCTTCTTCCTCTGCTCCACTCCTGAAGGCCCAGCTGAGACATCATTCCAAGGGACAGAACTGCATGGACCACTTTTAGGATTTCTCTTAAGCAGATGCTAAAACAATGGTAACATCCAGGAAAACTCTTCAGGCCACTTGAGGAAGAGCAGTTTCCTCTTTTCTGGAGGCAGCAGAAATTGTAAGCAAGCATACTTTCAAAGCCACAAGACACTTTAGACATATTATGTTTTAATTCCTCCTTGAAGATTCCCAACAGATCTTATGAAAAGGGCACAGCTTGTAAGAAAGGAGGAATAATCATTAAAGGCAGCATACCCAAGGTCCTCCTCCTGTCAATATTTGGCAGTGGTAACCAAAGTTTTAGCTTTCAGTGAGGCTCTTTTCGTTTACAGAAATAGAGTCTTTATAAATTCATTTAAGGAAAAAAAGAGAGCTTGTTATAGAACTCCGTGGAATCTAGAAACTTGTTCCCTTTTCTCTCTCATGGGCCACATGACACCTCTTTTTGTTTCCCTCTAAATGTTTGCTGCCTCATAACTTTGATTTGTCATGATTCCTTTTGGTCTCATGACTCTTCCTATACTTACCTACATCCCGGTTCAATTTCAATCTACTAAAGCATTTTCCACCTCTAAGTACTTATAGGATATCATTTCTTCCAGTTTTGCTGTTTTTGTTGTTGTTGAGAAGACAGGTGTTGAGCTGAATTTTTTGCTCTTTTCAAAATAATGTATTTTTTTTTTGTAGGTACTCTTAACATTTTCTTTCTATAATTGCTTAGTTGCAATTTTTTCTCTAGATTTTTTTGTATTTATTCTGCATGAGGTTCACAGTGATTCTTGAAACTTGATGTTGTTGCAGGACTTTTTACCACAATACCCGGGATTCATTATCTTGCCTCTTCAAAAAATGAAGAGATGAGCACAAAATGAGCAGCAGGCAAAACTTTATTAGAATATAAAATTAGAAAGGAAGAACAGTATGAAAGCTCTCTTTACAGAGAGGGGACATTCAAAAGTGAATGCCCAAGGACTATAGGGAAGGGTCCTTGTTTTATAAGATTCTGGTCAACCCTCCCCCTTCCTCCTTGTTTCTTCTCAGGTTCTACCCTTATTGGCCTGATGTCTCTAGGTCTTGGGTGGGTTGTCCATTCCAGATTGGCTCATTTTCATTATTTGAGGGGTGGTCTATGGCCATACTTTGGTCTTTTTTCAAATTCCTGTGGGAAAACCTGAGGGACAGGAGGTGGGGTCTGTTACATCCTTAAAAGAACCCTTATGCCTGATGGGTTTGCTGTCAGACACTCCCAGCATTGTTCCCAAACAGGACTTTTTCCCCACCCAGGGACCTTAGGCCCTAATCATTCCCTCTCAGCCTTCTGAATCCTGTCTTCTCTAATCATAATGTCATTTATCAGTCTCAAAAAATATTCACTAGCATTATATTTTCAAACATTGCCTCTGCCCCACTGGCTATCCCATTTCTTTCTACAACTCCTGTTTCATGTATGTAAATCTTTGTCAATATATCTCCTCTCTCTATTGCTCTTTTTTTGAATGTATTTTCTTTTTGTCTTTCCATGCTTCTTTTGGACATTTTTCTGTCCTAATTTTATGCAAAAAATGATCTCTGTGTATGTGTCAAATCTAATGTTAAACACACACAGAGTTTTAAATTTATTTAGTTCCTGAACTTCCATTTGCTATATTTTCCAGTTCTCTTCCAAATTTCTCAATTAACGTACAAATCCTTAAGGTTAACAAGGCAGCCATTTAGAGTCTGCATCTCATGACACCATTTTCTGGACTACTTAAGCCTATTTTTCTATTTCCATTTTTTTCCTATGGTTCTAAAACATGGAGTCTTATACACGTTAGTATTTTGACAGACAACCAGGCTTTATAATATTTAGAAATAATTTCAGGTATAGAATTATTATACCTTCTGTGAGAGAGAATATACTTTTGTTCTTGAAGATAGCTAGGGGCACTTGCAATTTCAGGTCACATAACCCACTCCAAGGAGATGAGTTGAAACTGTGCTTTAGTCCCTGCAATGACTGAACTATTTCTGATTAACCCTTACTCCTAGTATGTATACTTTTAGGACCAAACATAAGGCATGGGGACCCTGGGTTTCAGTTTTTGTCTTCAGGCTCCAGGAGGCTTTCAAAGCTTTGTTCAGCTTCTCAAATTCCGCCGTCTCTACAGTAGTTCATAAAATCCCCTAAGTAAAAAAAAAATCTCTTAAGTGAGAGCAGCCTAAAATGATGGGTTCACCTTTCAAGGTTCCTTTGCTCTCTAACCTGCCTAGATCTAGACCCCATAATTCCTTATTAGCTTTTTAACTTTCCAGTGTCTTCAGATTTATTTTGCCAGCTTTTCTTTTCAGTGTGAGAGTTTTTCCAAATTTCCTAGTCCACTATTACTGAACATGGCATCTCTCAAAGGAAATTTTTGAGTAGACAGATCACCAAAGAATAGAATAAAAAAAAAATAGGTGAGGTGCAATAAAAATAAAAGCTAAAAAATGTGACTGAGAACCCACCACTTACGAAAATATTTTTTAGATATTCTATAAATCATTGTTGTTATTTAATACAATTTTTCTAGAAGAGGGATTAAAATGGACAATTAAAAGTCTTCTAACATGATTAAGTCTGGGATATGTTAAAAATCAATTAGGAAATGTTGAAAAAGAAAAATTTTCAATTTCATTCTTTCATGAATATTTTATGGAATTACTCAAATTCAAATTTTCTTTGGAGATAAACAATCAAGGTATTAAATCAACTAATGATAAACCTATAAGCATTGTAAGTCATATCGAAAGAATAATCAAAAGAATAACTAAAATTAGAAAGAATCTAAAAGACTGGAAACACCTCAAGGAAATAGAAATGACTAAAATAAGTTATATGTTATAATAAGTGGTCATTCTTTCAAAGTATTAGCTGATTGACTATTTAATTCCCTACAGATATGAAGATTCAGAAGAAGAACTGTAAACCAAATCATCTCCATTTCATAGTTGGCAAATTTCATGGGGTTATATTAAGTAATAGGATCTTTTATTGCAAGACAACTTAACCTTTTGGTACATTATGTGGTTTATGTAAGAGGAAATCAATATTTGCTAGAGTTATTTAAGGAAGAAAGTATGTAAGTAAGAAAAGACTCATTTATTTTGGCTTCCAAAGTATTAAAAACATAATACTTGTCACAAATTTCTCTGATGGTATTATCTTTATAAACAAAAATAAGGGTTGGAGTTGAATAACAAATATGTATGGAAATTTTTTACTGTGATATCAAAGGCACATAAAGAACTTGTCACAAAAAAGCTTTATCAGTAGTTCAGGCATGTTCAAACTACTGTATAATAAGTTTACACTGAAAGATTAATGTAATAAAAGCTCTTCCTTTCTTTCTTTCTCTCTTTCTTTCTCTCTCTTTCTTTCTTTCTTTCTTTCTTTCTTTCTTTCTCTCTCTCTCTCTCTTTCTTTCTTTCTTTCTTTCTTTCTTTCATTCTTTCTTTCTTCCTTTTTTGTCCCTTCAGTAGGCTTCACACCCAGCACAGAGCCCAACTCAAGGGCTTGAACTCAAAACTATGAGATCAAGATCTGAGCTGAGATCAAGGGCCAGATCTTTAACCAACTGAGCCATCCATGTGCCCTACGTAATAAAATTTTTCTATTTTGAACTCTCAAAAGTAAATCCCGAGACTTATGGTATCTGCTTAGGATGAAAGCTGGAGAGACCATGAATGCGTATCTGTATAACAAAATAATGATGGAAAATGTAAAGTCACAGCTTTTATTAAACACATCAAAACTGATGCTTCAAGTCAAATAACTAACCTAAAATTTAAGGAATCACAGATGCATCAAAGGAGAGACATGATGTGAACACTCGTTTACTGGAGTAGATGATGCTGGACTTCATGAAAGTAGCTAAGATTTCCTTCACTTAAATAATTTTTTAACAAATTGCAAAAGGGGCTAGCATAACAATGTAGCAACTCTAATAACTTTAGATACAACAGGCTCTTTTCCAGTCATCTCACTGGATGCTCACAAGAAAGAATAGGGCAAAACAAGAGTCTTGAGAAAGTGTCTCTCATGAAGTAGGCTTGGAGAAGAACTACAGCCACTGTATGAAAGGCACAAAGCCCTGTCCAGATATATTTTACTCATGTTTCTATGAAGCAAAATCCTTCTACAACCTAGAACGAGAAGAAAATCTTGTTGCTCTGAGGACACTATAAAATGAATTGAAGCTAAACGAAAAAAAATGGAAATAAAAAAAAAGTCTTTAGCCCTCCAGAGAAACATGAATTTATCTTTAACATAGGCCACTGATAATCTCCTATAGTAGTAAACAGGACAAGACCACTGACAAGACTCAATATCAAAGACACGAGAAAACAATGCATGTCTGAGATTAATGCATACTCCTAAATCAGAACAACAGAGGACATTTTCCCCTGTCTTCATCTTCAGGCCAATAAGCACTGAGTTAAGAAGTAATAACAGATTTCTTCTGATAAAGGGGCAAGAGCACGGGAGAGACTCATGAACAAAAGGAAGTCCTAGAGCTAAAAGTGGATTAGACTGAGAAAAATCCTTGGCAAATCAGGCCCAACTTTAAACACAAAATAACAGAATAATTTAAGCCCATGAGGCACTAATGGTAATTATAGCAACAACAAAAGCCATATCCAGCTGGAGTAATTTTATCAGTATTAGACAGATTCTTCAAGGAATATTATCAAGGATAAAAGAAGGACATTATATACTAGAAAAGGGTCTATTTTCAAAGATGATACTACAATAAAAACTTTCTATACACTCAATACGAGAGCTTTGAAATATGGGATACAAAATCTGATAGAACATAAAAGATAAATAGAAAACTCTACAATTGTGGCCAGAAACTTTAACATTCCTCTCTCAGTAGACAATAGTATGTGGTCAGAAAATTAATAAAGATATAGACAGCTTTTTTGCTCCCTTTCCCCCTCTTACTCCTTTTAAGACCCATATTTCCACCTTATACATTCCACATGGAACCGCATGTTCTTTTTGGAAAGGTCAAGGAATTAATGATTTCTTTGGAATCTTTCAGCACAATGGTAACATCTAAGGAGTGATCAGGAAGGGTGGTCATAAACTTTTCCCAAAACCACTGACTCATCAAGGCCCCTGGCTCCAGGGCATTAATGACTTCTAGAGGACACCTAAACACGTGTCTTTGATACTGAATGCCTGAGAAGACACATCACCAGACCACAAGCCTCAATAGAAACCCTGGACCCCACGCAAAGATGGAGACTCATTCTTATTTCCTTTCCTACTCTCCCAGATGCTTTCTCCGTATCTGGTCTCTGTGTCTTCAGTAAGCTTGCTTTTACTTCCTCTCAACTTGCATTTGATTTCTGTCCTGTGAAACCAAGGGTCTTCTTGATTGGTCCTGCAAAACAACCCCCCTCCTTGGGTTCTTGAGCCCAGGCAGCCTGTGTCACTCTCAAACTAGTGCAGTTTGTAAATTAAATGATATCCTTCTAACAGTCCATCAATCAAAGAGACTATAACAAAAGAAAATAGAAATATTTTATATTAAATGAAAATAAAAACTTTGTACATTAAAATTTGTAAGATGCAGGGGCGCCTGGGTGGCTCAGTCGGCTAAGCCTCCGACTTCGGTTCAGGTCAGATCTCACGTTCGTGGGTTCGAGCCCCGTGTCAGGCTCTGTGCTGACAGCTAGTTCAGAGCCTGGAGCCTGCTTCTGGTTCTGTGTCTCCTTCTCTCTCTGACCCTCCCCCTCTCATGCTCTGTCTCTCTCTGTATCAAAAATAAATAAAACATTAAAATAATTTAAAATTTGTAAGATGCAACTAAAGCAGTGCTTAAAAGAAAATTCACAGTATAAGCTGCTCATGTAGAAAAAAAGAATGGTGTCAAATTTATAATCTAAAGTACAGTTTTAAGAAACTAGAAAGAGAGAAGCAAATTAAATCCAAAGCCAGAATAAGGAAATCATAAAGAAAAGAGAAAAAAAATAGTAAAACTAAGAATAGGAAAATAATAAAGAAAATTAAGGAAACCAAAATCTGGTTTATTATAAAGATCAGTATACTTTATAAATTCTTAGCCAGACTGACAAAGGCAAAAAGCAAACAAAACAAAACAAAACAAAACAAAA
Source organism: Suricata suricatta (assembly GCF_006229205.1). NCBI lineage: Eukaryota > Metazoa > Chordata > Mammalia > Carnivora > Herpestidae > Suricata > Suricata suricatta. Next base: position 24,109,101 of record NC_043714.1, read on the forward strand.
AACAAAGAAAACATGACAGATATAGGGAAGGAGGAGAGGACATCACTATAGACCCTATGGACTTTGAAGGGATAATCAAGGAGTACAATAAATGTGAATATAATGTTATGCCCATAAATTCAACAACTTAGATGAAATGCATTAATAATTTAAGGAACACATATTGTGATATATCTGTTAAAGAAAATAAATTTGAAAACTTTCTAGCAGCCAGATAAGGAGAATTCCAGGTAAGATGGTTTCATCTACAAAGTACAATAAGGCAACGAAAAGAAAGAAAAGGCATTCAGAGGATGAAATATAAACAACACTACAGTCAGACATCATGATGTCTACAGAGAAAATTCCACAAAATATAGAAAGCTGCTTGCACTAAAACAGGAAGTTTAATAAGGTCACAGTATTCAGGGGAACTATTCAAAAGAAGATACTTGTTTTTCCTTCAAGACAGATATTTAAGTATTTCCCTAATTAATACTATATGGAAAAAAACTTTAGTTGCCCTTCAAAATATTTTACTCCTCTCCTAACCTTCCAAGTAAATGTCACCATAACACCAGTTTTGATTCAAACATAACCTATTAGCAAGTCCACAATGCCACCTCCGAACATTCTCTCCTTTTCCCTCTATTTCCACTGTTACCATCCCAGTCCGAGTCACCATGAACTGTTCTCTTATATTACTGAAGTGTCCTCCTAACAGATCTCCCTGCCAAGTAACCCTTTCCTAATTAGCAGCAAGATTGATTTATTTTTAATTTTAATCGTATCAAATTACTCCTCTACTTAAACCTTTTCAAAGCCTTCCAAATGCTCTAAGAATAAAATTTAAACTTATCTTGGCCTGTGTCATGATGTAGTAGTTCTCAAAATGTGCTCTGTAGGTCCTTGGGAGGCTCCAAGAGACACTTCCAGAACTCTGCAATGTCAAATTATTTTACTATAATGCCAAGATGTTAGCTGCTTTTTTAATTTTGCTCACTGATTTACACTGATGGAGCAAAAGTAATGGGAAGCAAAATTCATGTGCTCACTTTCCAATTTATAAACATTTTTGTAACAAAAAAAAGGGGATGGTATTAACAATTACCACTTCCTACAAGAAAATGGGTCAACATTTGAGGGATGTGCAAAACTCAGTGTACTTATTTTCCAAAAGACCAATGTGTAATAGTACAACATAATACTATGTTGTAAAGTATAGAGTATGAGAGGGTAAAGCTTCATTTAAAGAGCAAGGCAGAGTGCTTGGGAGGCTCAGTTGATAAATGCATCTGACTCTTGATTTCAGCTCAGGTCATGAGTTCATGATTGGTGGGTTCGAGCTGCCAGCGAGGAGCCTGCCTGAGATTCTCTCTCTTTCCTTCTCTCTGCCGCTCTCCTTCTCTCACTCTCTGTCTTTCTCTCAAAACTTAATAAAAACTTCTGAAAACAAGTGCAAGATAGACCAGTGTGTTTTAACAAAACAGGGAGAATATTGATTGGTATAGTTTGATATCACACTGCAACTAATCTTGAAAGGACTGTACCTAGTTTTGATGAAGGACCAAAGAAAATATCCATAGTTATCTGAAAGAATATTAAAATATGCCTTCCTTTCCAACTACTTATCTATATGATTTTCTTTTTATATGTTAACCAAAACAGTATATTACAGCAGATGGCATATAGAAATAGGAGAATTTATTATGTAAGGTTTTAATGAGACTTGCACAGAATATAAATAATGCCAATCTTTTCAACAATTTCATTTTATTTGGTAAAACTTAAATTTTTACAATAAAATATCTCAATAAAAATTTATATCTTATTTGTGGTGACATAGACTTATTATTGCTATTTCTGAATGAATTAATAAGTAGATACTTTTAAAATTCAAAATTATAATTTATAATATATAAATATGTATGTAGATGTAAACCACTTACTCAAAACTTCAGGAGTACTCAATCTTTAAGAGTGTTAAGAGATCCTAAAAACACAGAGTTTGAGAGCTCTCATAATTATATCTATAACCTTAACTGAACACTGTGTAATCATCTCTTGTGATTTTGTTCCAGTGGGTAAAATATACAAGGAATATCTTTGTGCAATGTTCTTCATTTTAATTCACAAATTTAGAAAAGAAAAGATATTCATATCAAAGCATTTTAATTTTTTTATATTTTAGTTTATTTCTTTATTTTTGAGAGAGAGAGAGAGAACGTGAGCTTGCAAACTTGCAAGCAGGCCTCTCACTGACAGCGGGGAGTGGATGCAGGGCTTGAACTCATGAATGATGAGATCATGAACTGAGCTGAAATCAAGATTCATACACTTTAGATAACTGAGACATCCAGGCACACCAAAACATTTTAATTTTTGTTAAAAAAAAGTCACTACATTTATTGCTGTTACTTAGGAATAAATAGATGTTTATTCCACAAATGTTATAAAAAGGTTTTTAAATTATTTGCCTTCTTATATAGAGCTAAGACAGTAAACACTTGAACAGTAAGGCTTGAAACACTCACACACACACACACACACACACACACGTTTACCCTCTTCTCTTGCACAATTTTTTCCTGTATGACGTTGTTTAATATTATTGTAACGAGAATAAGAAAAAAATATATACCAAAAAGTTTGCATTTTTTCAATCTAGATCATTAGAGATCTTTTCCCGGTCATATGGGATTTAAGTCTATTTCAATATACTTGTTAAAATTGAAGAGCCATTCTCTGACCATTCCAGTATCCATTGAACCCCACTCCCTTCTCTGACTACTCATAAGAGGGCATGATCTGGCATTTGCTTGTCTTTCCAGCCCTTTGCTCTCTGCCCCATCCATTACTTATTAGATTTTGACTTCTCTTTCTACGTCTTCTTATGGACTGAACTCTTTCTGTTAGTCACATAGGACAAGCTGTTTATTGTCTGAAAACTTTTGTCCTTCCTATTCCTTTTGCATGGAAAAATTTCCCCCAGCCCTATGGCCTGCTTTTTTCTTCTCATTTTTAATTTCTAAAATAATATATTAAAAGACATTATTCTTGACAATTTTGTCTATAAGGTGCCAACCTTCTCCCCTAGATCCATCAGTCTCTCAGATTCTATCCTTTTCTTTCATACCTACTTGACATGTTCTGGTTTGTTTGTTCATGAACTGATGGCTTTTCCTACACTGCAATGAGTATTCTCATGAAGGTGGAATTTTGCAAGTCTTTCTTGTTACATACATCTTATTAAATAGTCATGGAATAAATTAATTGGTAAATTAATGAGTCAAGATTGAATTTGAAAACAGTATATTTAATTTATGAAAGCAAAACTTCCATTAATAGATTTACCTTGTACAAGTCACTGAAGCTTCAGATACTCAACTATAAAATGTAAATAAAACAAATTCTCCAAGTCTCTATGAATATTTCCTCATAGAGTTGCATATTTTGAACTTTTTTACCAGGAAAGAAGTATTGTTGGAATTAGATGAGTTATGACACCAAACAAATAGTATACTATTATTATGAATATGTACAACTTGGAGAATATATAAAGACTAACATTAAAAATTATTAATAAATTAGAAAGATATAACTTTTCCATGAGAGTAAAAATAATAAGCGTATCTAGAAATAATTCATGATTATAAAAAGATTTATTTTAAACAGTGATTTTGGTTTTTCAGTAGTTATTGGTATACATCTTTTATCATGTTGCCTTTTAAAAAGTATTCTATATTTCAATCTGTGTTTTGAAACTAAAACATACATTTTTTTTACCTATTCCACAACTCACAATTAGTTTCAAAACGCAGATTGAAATATAGAATACCTTTTAAAAGGCAACATGATAAAAGATGTATACCAATAACTACTGGAAAACCAGATAATAATTACTGAACATCAATACTAAAGAAGTCCTGAGAAATTAACATGTCCATTATCCATTGTAAGCATGAAAATTAGAATATCTGCAATTGTTTTAAGATTTCAATTGAATAAAAAAGGACACATCTCAAAAATGCATCATTTGTTGATTTAGAATTCTATTGTGAAAACAACAACATGAATTAGATTGGAATGCTTAATTTAGACTCTCACCAAGAAAGTCCCAAGACTATATTTCTTTCCAGTTTAGGAAAACAATGTATAACTCTTTTTTTTAAACGTTTTATTTATTATTGAGACAGAGATAAACAGAGCTTGAGCAGTGGAGGGTCAGAGAGAGAGGGAGACCCAGAATCCAAAGCAGGTTCCAGGCTCTGAGATGTCAGCACAGAGCCCAATATGGGGCTCAAACTCATGAACTGTGAGATCGTGACCTGAGCGGAAGCAGGATGCTTAACCAACTGAACCATCCAGGGACCCTAACAATGTATAATTCTTATGTCAATGCTCTAAAAGGAAGAAGACCCATAAGATTACAAAAATTGGAAGAACGCTTAACAAACATTGAGTCTGATCAATTTCTACCTGTGATTCCATGGCCTCCAAGAGATCTTCAATTCATCTTTGAAATACTTTAATATAACAAATGCCTCCCCCCAGGCATTTGCCCACAGTAAACTACCTAAAATATTGATTATTTTCTCTTGATTAGATTGTATCAAATGTGAATGATACCTTAAATCATTTGTGTCTTGTTTTATTTAAAATAGAAAGGAATTAAATTATGTCTTAATAAATGTATTGTTTCTTAATAGATGGTGAATAAGGAATTTTTCAAAATATTGAGTTCATATATATAGGGCATCTCAATAAATACTTCTGGGAAATCAATTGAAAACATATCATCTAACCCAATTATTTTTTTTTTGCAAGCGATGTACCAAAACCCAAAGTGCAAATAACTAGTCCAAAATTTATTCAGTTTCTTATGGCTACATATATGAATACAAGTGATATACTATGAATCTCATGCATATTCTTTTCCACTGTATTAAAGTATCATTCATATTGCTGTGCTTGATTTCAGAAAGATGCAGATCAAATCACATTTCTTCTTACCAGCAATAGCTATCTATCTTTAGATGGAAAAGCTAAAGGGCTACATAGTATTTTGCATTATAGGGAAGAGGATTATGTTCTCCAATACAAAAATCAGGTGTATGGCTGACAAAAATAAAGCCAAGATGATAATATCCAAAGAGGTCAAAATTCAAAATTGAGATGTGTGATTCAAATGTTAAAATTTTTCCTCTTCAAAAAAAGCCATATTTTGTAATTATTAGTTCATGAATTTAACTAATATTTTATACCCTGAAATTCCCATTATCTTTAGATCTATGATCAATCTGAAACAGTTTTAATCTCTCACTCTTACCTTGTCCTAAACACTTCACCTTTACAGAAAAATAGGTACCTGAATAAAACTTGTGGTAATCATTTTCAAAAATAGTTATAAATTGGGAGAGCTTAGATGTGGGAGTCAGGTGTGTCTGAATTTGAATCTGAATCCTACCATTAACTGCTAGTAAGTGCTTGTGAACCTCAGTGTCCTCATCTGTAAAATGGGGATAAAGTCACGTAATTAATGGAGGTACTGAAAAGAATGCTTATAATTTTTGACAATAAATGGTAACCACTATAAGCATATAAAAACATCCTCAGTTGTTTACTCTTGAAAAATACTTGTTAAAAAAAGAAAAATACTTGTTGAATTAATAAAATAGATGAATACAAATAAATATACAATCAAATAATTGCATATAAAATTGATTGAATGTCTTCAATATTGTGGGTAGTGGCAACTATAATTGCAGTTGCAATTTATAACTAAAAATCTAGATAGTATTGACCACTAAGACCACTTTTGAATATCATTGATCCATATTCTCAATAATGAAATTAAATAGCTCCAATGAAAACATTCATTAAAAACTTTCCTCATCAGATGTCTTATTCTAGCAGCTATTTACATCAAATAAAAAAAAATTTCATTGGCTCCGTTATTTCTGAAACACATATTCAGTGATATGCTGGTTCAAATTCTTTATGATAAAAAGCCATGATTTGTTGCATTTTCCTTTTCTGTGGTGTAAATTAAGCTTAATTGGCTTCTTCATACTACAGATAGAGAAAATTTTTTTAAATAAATAAATGAGTTTAGGATGATACATTTAGAACTATTTAGCAAGATTAAATTAGTTTCAAAACATGATACATGATTTAAAAATCTGAAGCTTTCTTTTATTTATTAGATATTTAGAATATCTATTAGATATTAGATATCTATATATCTATTAGATATAGATATTTAAATATCTATTAGAATTTAAACAACATGCTTATTCTTGGGTTTTCTGATATCATTAGATATCAAATCAGGTAGTCATATCAATTTACATACATGGCGATTCATGATAATGGGAACAGATACATTATCCCAACTCATTGAAGGTAATATTGTACATACTTAAACATAATATTGCAATCATTTTCAAAGCGAGTTGTACTTGGATTTGTAACAAAAGGGGTAAGAAAATTCACAGCATTTGGCACATTTGTCCAGTCCCCTCCCCCTTACATGACATAGGGCAGAACAACCTTCTACACCAGGTTAAGTCCATCAAAAACTGTTACTAGAATGTATCATAGATAAGCTGCTATATTACAATTGCCACTTCAGATAGCTGTGAAATTAGGTGATTAACTAGTTGGTACCTAACCTTCTAATTTCTGTATAAGTCTAATTACATTAAATAGAAGTGGGGGTTTTGATTTTTTACTTTGCTTTTCTGTTTGGAGTATCATTGTTAACTACTGTATTGTAAATGACGGAAAATAATTGCATATGTTAAAAAAATAAATTGTGTAAAAGTAAAAATAAAATAAAATAGAAAAAAAGAAAAAAAAAGAAAACTCAAAACATCCATTAAGGGAAAAAAAAATAAACAAAAAAAAAAACCTGTTACTAGAGACAAAGAAGCCTGGCGCTGTGGCACGCGCCTGTAGCCCCAGCTACTCGGGAGGCTGAGACAGAAGGATCACCTGGGTGAACCAGCCCAGGTCGGAAATAGAGACAAAGAAGGATCCTGGGCTCAGGAGTTCTGGGCTGTAGCGCGCTATGCCGATCGGGTGTCCGCACTAAGTTCGGCATCAATATGGTGACCTCCCGGGAGCAGGGGACCACCAGGTTGCCTAAGGAGGGGTGAACCGGCCCAGGTCGGAAATAGAGACAAAGAAGGTCATTATATAATGATAAAAAATCCAACTCAATACAAATATATAACAATAAGTGTTCATGCACCAAACTTCAGGGCTCCTAAAAATATGAAGTAAACTCTGACAGAACTGAAAAGAAAAATAGACAATAATATTAGAAGGCATAAATACCCTACTTTCAATAACAGATAGAATAACCAATAGAATAACCTTTCTTATAATCAATAAGAAAGGAAGATAAGAACAATACTGAAGACCAACTAGACCCAGCAGACATATCTGGAAGATGCCACAAAGAGACAAAATTTACATTCTTCTCAATTGCAAATGGAACATTATACAGGATATTCCTCCTGTCAAGCAACAAAACAATTCTAAGAATTTCTAGAAGATTAAAATTATACAAAATATCTTTTTGAACCCAATGGGATGAAACTAGGAATCAATAGCACAAAGAAAAGTGGAACGTCCCCAAATATATGAAAATTTTAAAATACATTTTTAAATAACTAATGGATCAAAGAAGTAGTTACAAAGAAAATTGTTAAGTATCTCAAGACAAGTGAAAATGAAACTACAACATGCCAAAACTTATGGGATGCAGCAAAAGCAGTTCTAAGAGAAAAGATTATAGCTATAAATACTTGCATTAAAAGAGAGCAAAAATAGCAAATCAACCATCTAACTTGATACCTTAGAAACTAGAAAACTAAATCTAAAAGCAACAACAACAACACCAAAAACAAAATAATCAGAGTAAAGAGAAATGAAATAAATAACAATTAAAAAATAATGAGGGGCACCTGGGTGACTCATTTGGTTGGGCAGCCAACTTTGACTCAGGTCATGATCACATGAGTTCAAGCCCCACCTCGGGCTCTGAGCTGAAAGCTCAGAGCCTGACACCTGCTTCAGATTCTGTGTTTTCCCTCTCTCTGCCCCTCCCCCACTTGCTCTCTCTCTGTCTCTCTCGCTCTCTCTCGCTAAAAAAAAAAAAAAACATTTAAAAAAATTAGAAGAAATCAACAATGAATCTGGATTGATTTTTTGAAAAGATCAACAAAATTGGCTGATCCTTAGCAAGAGAAAGAAAATAAAAAGAGAAAACTCAAATACCTAAAATCAGAAATGAAAGAGGAGTTATGATCACCAACCCTACAGAAATATAAAAGATGATAAGAGAATACTGTGGAAAATTGTATGACTAGTTAACAAAGAATAAATAGAAAAATTCCTAGAAACACACAGCCTACCAAACCAAATCATGAGCAAATAGAAATGTGAACATATTCTAATAATGAATAAAAAGATTGAATCAGTAATTGAAATTCTTCAAACAAAACAAATTTAGGACTAAGTAACTTCACTGTAGAATTCTATCAAACATTTAAAGAAAAATTAACACAATCTTTCTAAAACCATTACAAAATATTGAAGAGGATGAAGCACTTCCAAGCTCATTCTGTGAGGCCAGCATTATCCTAATAATGAAGCCCCACACCCCAAAAAAAAGACACTATAAGGAAACTACAGACTAATATCCCTGAAGAACAATGATGCAAAAATACCCAACAAAATACTAGCAAACTAAATTTAATAGCACATTAAAAGTATTACACATCATCCTTTTAATGGGATCTAATCCCATTAAAATCTTCTTTTAGTGGGATTTAATCCCAGAATGCAAGGATGTTTCAACACACAAAAATCAGTATATTTAACCCTCAGTTTGTTCCCTATAGTAAACTGTTTTTTGCTTTTTAAAATCTTTATTCTTCTTATGTTCATCTTTTTTGTTTCTTAAATTCTACAAATGAGTAAAATCATATGGTATATTGCAATGGATTTTTTTCAGAAATTAAAAATCATCCTGAAACTTATATGCAATCTCAAGAAATTTTCAATAGCTAAAACAATTTTGAAAAAGGAAAACAAAATTGTAGAACTTGCACTTCCCAATCTCAAACTCTATGACAAAGTTACTGTGATGTTTAATTTTATGGGTCAACCTGACTGGACCATGCAGTGGGCATACTTTTGGCCAAACATAATTCTGTAGGTGTTTGGATGAGATTAACATTTGAATTGGTAGACTCAGTAAAGTATTTTGTCCCCATTCTAATGTGGATGGGTCTCATCCAGTCAGTTAAAGACAAGAATATAACAAAAAGGCTATAAAAAGGAAGCTCCTTTTGCCTAATTGCTTGAGCTGGAGTAGTGGTCTTTTCTGGCTTTCAGACTCAGACTGAAACATTGGTTCTTCTTGGACCTCATGCTTCCTGGGTTTTGAACTGGCACTTACACCATCAGCTTTCCTGGTTCTTAAACCTTTGGACTTGGAGTAGAACTATGCATATCTACTCTCCTGGGTCTCCAGATTGCTAACTGCACATCTTGGGGCTTCTCAGCCTTCATAATCACATAAGCTGATTCCTTATAAGACACTGTGTACATTCTTTCAGTTCTGTTTCTCTGGAGAACCCCAACTAACACAGATTTTATAATCAAAACAGTGATAAAGGCATACAATAAAGGAGTGGAATACAATAGAGAGCTCAGATTTAAACTTTTATATATATGGCCAAAGGATCTTCAACATGGGTGCCAACATTATTTATTAGTAAAAGATAGACACTCAATAAAAGGTCTTAGGAAAACTGAATATTTACATGTGAAAGAATAAAGTTAGATACTATTTTTTGTTAGATACAAAAAAATAAACTAAGTTAGATTAAAAATTAAATTTAAGATCCTAAAACTATAACACTCTTACAAGAACACATAGAGTAAAAGCTTTATGACATTGAATTTGGCAGTGATGTCTTGGAGATGCACCAAAATCATAGAAAAAAAAGCAAAAATACACACAAACGGGACTAAATCAAATAAAAAATCTTCTGTACATCAGAGATTATAGTCAGCAGAGTAAAAAGGCAACCTATAGGAAGAGAGAAAATATTTGCAAATCATATATCTGATAAGGGGTTAATATCCAGAATATATCAAGAATTCCTATAACTCAACAAGAAAATTAAAATCAAATAGCTTGATTAAGTAAGGGGAACAGGACTAAAACACATTTTTCTGAAGATCAAAATGGCAAATGGCCAACAAGCATTTGAAAAGATGCTCAAAATCTATAATCATCAAAAAATGCAAATCAAAACCACAATGATATATCATCTCACATATAGTAGACTGGCTACTATGAAAAAGAGAGAGAGGAAAGAAAGAGAGAGAGTGAGGAAGGAAGGAAGGAAGGAAGGAAGGAAGGAAGGAAGGAAGGAAGAAAGGAAGGAAGAAACAAAGGAAGAAAGAGGAAGAGAAGAAGGAAGGAGGAAAGAAAAGGAGGGAGGAAGGGAAGACTTGAGGATATGGAATAATCAAAACCCTTGTGCACTGTTGGAATATTGGTCTTTTCTGCCTGTGATTGTAAACGGTGCAGCTGCTATGGAGAGCAGCATGAAGTTCCTTAAAAACTCAAAATTGAACCACAATATGATCCAGAAATACTTCTTCTGGATGTATATCCAAAATAATTGAAAGCAGAGTCTTGAAAAGATATTGTATGCATCTATTTGTAATAATACTATTATAATAGCCCAAAGACGAAAACAACCCAAATGTTCATTGATTGATGAATGGGTAACAAAAATGTGGCATGTATATACAAAAAAAAAAAAAAAGTGTGTGATAAAAGTCTGTCAAATGCTACAACGTGGTTGAAACTTGAGGATTGTATGAAGTGAAATAAGCCAGTCACAAAAAGACAAATACTGTATGATTCCACTTATGTGAAGTATTTAAAGTAGTCAACTTCATAAAAATGGAGAGTAGAAGAGTGGTTACCAAGGGAAGTGGATAGAGGAAAAAGGGAAGTTGTTCTTTAATGAGTAAACAGTTTCAGATAGGTAAGATTGTTAAAAAAATGTTGGAGGGGCACCTGGGTGGCTCACCTTGGTTAAATTGGTTAAGTGTCCAACTTCTGATTTCAGCTCAGGTCATGGTCTCACTGTTGGTGGGATGCAGCCTGAGCCAGACTCCGGGCTAACAGCAAGGATCCTGCTTGGGATTCTCTCTCTCTCCCTCTCTCTCTGCCCCTCCACTGCTCACACCCAAGTTCTCTCTGTCCCCAAATAATGTAAACTAAAAAAAAATGGGGGCACCTGGGTGGCTCTGTTGGTTAAATACCCAGTTTCGGCTCAGGTCATGATCTCACAGTTTGTGGGTTGGAGCCCTATGCTCTGTGCTGACAGCTAGCTCAGAGCCTGGAGCCTGCTTTGGATTCTGTGTCTCCCTCTCTCTCTGACCCTCCCCTGCTCACGCTGTCTATCTCTGTCTCTCAAAAATAAATTTAAAAAAAACATTAAAAAAATAAATTTTGAAGACCTGTCTCACAATAATGTTAATATCCTCAACCCTAGTAAGCTGTATACTTAAAAATAGTTCAAATGGTAAATTTTTAAATACAATAAATGTATTTATATAAGAATTCTAGCTCTACAAAGCCTGAAGCTTCATGATATTTCAAAATAAGTCAGATATTGGAGTTATTTTTTTAAATCGTATTTCTGAACCTGGACTTCTGCATTTTTTGGAATTTTATGTTGGTTCTGTATATAGTTACAGTTATTCCTAATTCCAACCAGGGCCTCACCCTGGTTATTCTTCCCAACCACCTCAAGAATGTTTCAAGCTATAATATCTTCTCTTATGACTTGAATCCCTGCTGGCTTTGAATAATATCTCTGAAAACCAAACTGAATCTTTTCCACTGGTGTGTCAGGTTCATCATCCCAAGTTTTTCAAATTTCAAGTGCTTTCCTAGATCGGAAAGAGATCCTATTTTTTCCACTTTGCTGCAACCATCTGCCTAAGGAGATGTCTTTCACCGTTATAAATGTCACATGCTCTTGGTGTCTTGCTACTTCACTTTCATACTTGAATGTATATCAAATCTTTGTTGCTTGGACTCATGACATGAAATTTGGAGCACCTACCATTGCAGTCACCTAACATGTTCTTCCTATTTTGGGGAAAAATAAAGGAGCAAGTAGTTTTGTTTCTTTTCAGAATTATGTCCATCAGTAGTTAATATTCATTAGATAGGGTTATCAAACTAATGATGAGTCTGCCTATCATCATTGCCAAAAAGTTTTTGCAGTTCCATCTTGCATAAAAGAGCAGTGAAAATACCTTGTTAATGCAGGTAGGCTATTGCTACATCAGTCCTCTGGAATACTGACCTAGTCATCATCTCAAAAATAAGGAATGAAGACAGTCTACCATACCTTATTCTTGGTGAACACATGCTGACTACTGGTAATCATGACCTTTCTCAGTACTCAGAAAAGCATCCATCCATTCAGTATTCCCTTGAAATATTTTACTGAGCATAAATGTCAAGATCCCTGGTCTACAATTTTAAGACACTGCCTAACCTTTTCAGAAACTTGGGACATTTGCCTTTCTATATTCTCATGGCAGCTACCCTATTATCAATAACTTCTCAAAGATTACTGACATTGATCTTATCTTCAGAATTACTCAGTGCCCTAAATTAGATACTTTCTGAGCCAGAAAAATGAGGTAATTTGGAGAATTGTTATACTTTTCCTCTCTGCCTATCTTTTCAATAATTTTAAATTTTAATTTCTTTTCACCATTTCTTTTCGCTCTTCCACATGAAGATTATTCTCTTTGACAGAAAAGATGGAAATAAAATTGAAGTTAAGAAGATAATCTTTCCCTCTTTTGCTTTATTATCATAGTATTTGGCTGAGGGAGAAGCATTGTCACAATCTTGCTCACAATATAATTAGAAAGCTTTATTTAGGGAATTTGAAAATAAAAATGCACTTTGAAAATCAGTTTTTATATTTCTGCCCTGAAATATACTTGCTAACATTTCCCTATTTTCTCTAATTCTTCTTTTCATTTTTGGCATATTTTAATTTTTTAATTTGTGCTCATAACGAGCACCATAGAAAACACTTTGGTCTTTGTGGAAAGTGTCCCATATTCATTTCCATCAAGGTTATTCATGATTGTATGTACGGTCAGAGCACTGTTTGAGAATTTCTTATAGAACAATTTTCCCAACTTCATTTATTCACTTATATTAGGTGTAGAGAATATCACTTAGAGAAATACATATAATCACATATGACGTAATCAGTTTTCCTAAAGTCACATCACTGTGATTTCATATAACAGATTCTCTGTATTGATTCATTTAGATCTATATTCATAGTTCTCATTATTTTTTCCTTTACCTCCTGAGATATGAAGTTGTTAGCAAGGGAAAAAATCAATATTTTCTCTTAGTACCTTACTTATATTTGAAAGTCCCCATGGTACCATGGCGCTTTGCTGCTCCATTTTGTGATCCATATCTGGCCAAGTATTTATAGTAAAGGTTCTCACGTTTTTCATGTGAGGGCAGTTTTAAAATTTTCTAAAAGCTAAAACTGGTTAAATCTATAAATTTTAGAACATAATATCAAATATTTAAATGCAGAAGATTTAAGATAGGGCATGACATGTTAAATAGCCCCATTTAGAAAACACGCACTTAGATCACACTACTGTAAAAATCTAACTTTTATTTTGCCTACATTTTATGCATCCATGTATTTTTGTCCAAATTTTCACTATCAAAGTCAGGAATTTTCATCTGGTCTGATGTTATCACCCTTCTCCTAGTAGGCATATATATATTTAAAGTTTATCTTTTTTTTTTTTTTCTTTAGTAATCTTTAGTAATCTCTGTGCACAATGTGGGGCTCAAATTCATGACCATGAGGTCAAGAGTCGCATTTTTTCTGACTGAGCCAGCCAGGTGTCTCCAGGCATATTTTTTTTCACAATGCATATAAATCATTGCTACCTCCTATTTCTGGATCTAACTTTATCAATCCCATCAATACCAATAAAGTCAAAAGTATCTTCTTAGGCAAATATTCATTTATTTTGTTCATTACTTATATTCTGATCATTTTGTCTGGATAGCTAAGAAATTATTTATGGCCTTCTTCATGTGACACTCAAGAGAATGCGATTTACATTTCTCATTACATTTTTAAAATATCCTTTTCTGTTAACTGTTTTTATTTTAAGCTATCTTCTGTAGATTAACCAGTCTCCTGAGAATTACATTATTCCGTTTCTTATTGTTGCTGTTGCTGTTGTTGAAAAGCAATTGAGACAGGATGAACACAATCTACTGTATGGAAAAGAAAAGTGACCAGAAGAAAGGTAAAATGCTCAAACCACTGCAATTGCTAAATATTCTGTAAGAGAAAAATAATATTTTTTGTAAATGTGAATATTCAAAACCCTCCAAGATCAAAAATTACTTATTAGTATAACCTTCTCTTCCTTACATTGAGTCTCCTTGTGTGACCACGTATAGATCATCTTTAGATAGAAAATTATTTGTATCTAGCGGGGCCTGGGTGGCTTAGTCGTTTAAGCATCCGGCTCTTGATCTCGGCTCAGGTCACGATTTCACAATCGTGAGTTCAAGCCCTACATCAGGCTCTGTGCTGACAGCGTGGATCTGCCCGGGATTCTCTCTGCCCCTCCTCCCTTTCAAAATAAATAAATAAACTTAAAATAAAGAATATTATTTGTATCCTGAGTTAGCCAGATATACCAAATTCAATTAATCCCATTAACCAGTGGATATTTCCTTTTCATATTCACTTTTCTTTTCCAAAGTTTTTATTCCTTCCCTCAAGTTTAGTTTTCTGCTCTAAACTTTTATTTTTAAAAAAATCCTTTCTTAGATTCTTCCAGATGTATTATTTCTACGCTTATTTAAGAATGGAAAATTTTGGAATATTTGGCAAATCTGAGGTTGGTGGAGGATTTCCATCATCCCATAAGTAGCTCAGGAAAATAATATCACTCATCACACATATGAGCATATTCACAGTCTCTTCAAATTTCATCCGAAAATTTTCTTCAGCGTTTTCTATGGGTAAAGGATGGGAAATACTAAGTCCATAAAATAGAAAAATCTGTCTACACAGATGCATAGTCTCGATTAGAATTCAAACAAATGAACAGAAACTAACACACATTACAATAAATCTATGGTGAAAAAAGGCAAGATGCTGAAGCACAATGGAATAAACATATAAACTGTATTTGGAAACGAAACAGTCAGCAAACATCCTCCCAATGCCAATCACAGATTTCCCAGGATTCCCCATATTTAAAGCAACAATCCCTGTTCTTTCTTCTCCTCAAAGTTAACATTCATTGTCTGTGGGAGAAAGTCTCATACACGTTTATATCTTACCCTTTATTTTCTCCTCCATCATTGTGTGCTTTCTGGTGCATACCCCTTGTCTTGATACATCTTTTACCTTATTATTTGATAAAACCGTAAGTGAATCAAATACTGAATCAAGTACTGAGGTCAGCCCCTCAAATAAACAAAAATGTTTAACATTATTTATATCTCAGATCAACCTTATGATCATGAGATTCATATCTCCATTGTACAGCTGGGAAAATTGAGGCAGAGGGACATAATTAGGTTGCCTAGGTTACCCAGCCAGTTGTGGTAGAAGCAGAATAGCTTGAGTGTCTGTGTTTTTATCCACTATCCTGTGCTTCTGCTCATCTCTCACATAGAAGAATATCAAACAGAAAATTTACTAATAATAGTGAAATGATTTGAAATGAGACTAACAATAAAAATTTAAATATTTGGATATGTATAACATATAGAAGAGAAGATTGAATAGAGAAATGGTAATCAACCAAATACGTGAAAAAAATGCCATGTGGATAATTTGTCTTGAGAGTAGCAAATAGCAAATATATAGACTTCTCAGGTATCTATTTATGTGTATCAGTGTGAATATGAACATATAAGAGCGTGTGAAGATGGGCACTGAAAACAACACTGCTGGGGCGCCTGGGTGGTTCAGTTGGTTAGGCGTCGCCTCGCGGTCTGTGAGTTGGAGCCCCGCATCCGGCTTGTGCTGACACCTAGGAGCGTGGAGCCTACTTCAGATTCTGTCTTCCTCTCTCTGTGCCCCTCCCCCACTTGCTCTCTCTTTCTCTCTCTCAGAAATAAACATGAAAACATTTAATTAAAAAAATATAAAACAACACTGCTAATAAGGAAGAAGAATCTCTGCAGCGCACCGATGCTGGACCGTACTAGTGCTAGACAAGTGAGGCTTTCCTTATTTCTTTTTCCTGCCTGAATTCATCCTCGGAACTGTAGAAACCATGCCTAGCAATACATAAAAGAGAATTTTCTGTATGTTTTTTTTTAATGATGTGAGCAATCATTTTATTACTTTTAAAGCATATTCCAAATAATGCACATTTGCTAACTTTGCAATTCTCTAAAAGTTCAGCAGGATCAATCACTTCAATAAAATTTCAAGCAGTGAGAGGTTCTTGAAGTCATCACTGTAAGAAAATTGAAATCATTACAAAATTATTATATAAGTTCTGAAATGTTCAATATTTTAAAGTTAATTACTTGTAATCATCATATATAGCATATACACATATATGTATAGCTTCATATAATTATGGTTATCTTTATATGTAGCTATGTCAGAAGAAACAGTGTGTGTTTGTGTAATATATACAGACACTCTGTTATATATATTTTACTGATATATGCTGGAGAATGCAAACATATACATAGTTTACTTTTAGTTATAATACTAAATAATAATAATTTAGTACTTATATTTAATAATTTAACAATAAATCAGTAATAATAAAATATTTATTTTCACTTCTGCTAAAATAAAGTCTTAAATCTAGAGCCCTCAAACTAAAACCTTTCTCTTTTTTTTAAATTTTTTTAATGTTTTATTTATTTTGATACAGAGAGAGAAACAGCGTGAGCAGGGGAGGGTCAGAGAGAGAAGGAGACACAGAACCGGAAGCAGGCTCCAGGCTCTGAGCTAGCTGACAGCACAGAGCCTGATGCGGGGCTGGAACCCACGAACATGAGATCTGACCTGAGCGAAGGTTGGAGGCTTAACCGACTGAGCCACCCAGGCGCCCTGTAAAACCTCTTCTTACACGACAGAGCTCTTACACAAATCTGACATGTTCAGTTAATTTGATGCCAGTGCAACATTGAAATTCATACATAATTTTGTATTTAAAGAGGTTGCTTTTTGAAAACTAAGTCTTCTTTTCCATAATACCTACCAGTTACTCAGTACCTATAATATCCAAGCCTGACCCAAGCACATACCATACCTTATTTTCTTTCATCTTTACAACCACCCTTATTGGACAAATGTTATATCTGTCTCATTAAATAGATGATAATTTTTGCTCTGAGAAAAATTCTGTCTTTAGGCCACGATCACAGTTAATGCTGTTGGAATCTAGATTCAACCAGGTCAATGTGAATTCAAAGTATTTAACTTTGCACCATATGATATCCACACTGACAGTCTGCATGCATGCACATGTACTTGTGTGTCTTTGTTAACGAACCAGAAATTCAGCACTTGCTGTAAATTTAAATTTTTATTAAGCAGTCTCCATGCCCAGACTGGAGCCTGGACCGGCATGGGGCTTGAACTCACAACCCTGAGATCAAGACCTGAGCTGAGATCAAGAGTTGGGTGCTTAATCAACTGAGCCACTCAGGTGCCCTTGTAAATTTAACTTTGTTTATCCTAATAAAGCATCAGATTTTTAGTATTGTCTTTTAATTTTTATTTTCAAGTATATAAATATTATATACGTATTACTATTAGTAACTAGTTGCACATATAGCATATTCAAATAATTGGAAGCAATATTGCATTTCAAAGTATGATATTCCAATTATTATAAACATACACCTATTATAAACATATCAAAACTGGTACCTATCTTGATACTAGTATCCCCTTTTTGTTTGTTTTTAATTTTTTTAGGTTATTTATTTATTTTGAGAGAGACAGAGGCAGTGCGTGCAAGGGAGGGGCGGAGAGAGAGGAAAAGAGAGAATCCCAAGCAGGCTCCGCACTGCCAGGGCAGAGGGACTCTAACTCACGAAACTATGAGATCATGACCTTAGATGCAACCAAGTCTGATGCTAACCAACTGAGTCACCCAGTCACCCCTAGTGTCCCTTGCTTAAAAAAAGTATTTAAGCTTTTTGTTTGATTATTAGGATTAATATTCTGTGAGAATTTAAGTCTCACAGAAAATATATTTAGTAATGAAGTCATGTCATATGAAAGTAATAATGTTAAAAATCTGAATAAAAAACACAAAGATCTCTACAAAAAGTAAAACATTTTTACTTTTATACATGTTTTGAGTTTATTGATTACCCAGATATGTGGCTCCCTTGTCTATTGTCAAAATAGTCATATTAAAGGCAAAATATTTTCCAACAAAAAAGCATGATTCTAAGACTCATTACTGAAACTAAAATGTCTTTTTTCTTTTTCTGTTAGCATATCAAGTGTTTTTATCCATATTAATTTGGGGGCATTTGTACCTTCACATACTGACCTAATAAAATATTGGTTTTCAGTATAGACATTTTCTACCCTTTATAATTTAATAGTTACTTGAGGTTTAACAAACTCTTGGAAAAGATCCATGAAGCTTCAGCAATTAATATTCAAAACATGAATGTGGGCTTAGATTCTAATTTGCTTCTGATGCAATATTAAAGCAAAATATGTATAAAATATTAATGTTATATTAGTTCTGAATTTATTTTTTATTTTAGAATAAAGCCTTCCTACTTAGATCACTTTATTTTGAAGGACATTTTTAAAGGGCAATTGTGTTTCTTGATAACCTAAATAATAATTTAGTAGCAATTAACTAATAATTTAATGTACTCCTCATGGGACAAGAATTATCTTCATGCAGTAAAGTTTTTATATTAAAATAAAATCATTATGTATTGAATAGGTTATACAATTTTATTTTCAGTTTTGTGTAAAATCAGAAACAATTCATCTTTAAATTTCATGTAGCAAATGATTACAATATGTAGTTCATTCTATACTACTTAAAAACTACATGTTAAACACTAATTATATGGATAAAATCTTTCTGTAATACTATCTTAAATGTGTAATGGCTTCAGAATTTTTAAATAAAAGTGTAAGGTTTTCCAATATCATTTTAACAGAATGAGGAAATTTCACTTTTACTGAAACACACCCATTACCATGAGTTATATAACTGTTTTCTTAAATTGTTTCTTCTCAGAGCCCATGCCTATGTAGCATGAAAAACATAATTTTTAAGTTAGGTTCTGTGACAGGAAATGATTATTTGCTATTAAATTATTTTTCTTTTGCTCCTAGATGCACACTGAGACCATGCTTCTTAGTAAGTACTCCTAAAACTAGACATGCCGTGCAACTGACTTCTGGCCATGAGCACACTGACAGATATGATGAGCATCTTCTCCAAGCTGGTCCATAAAACATTCCCATGACATTTCATTCTTTTATTCTTTTTTTTTTTTTTTTGCCAACTGAATGGAGAAAATACTTAGGACTTTGAAGAATGGAAGTACTCTGAATATCTGAATCACTGAGTAGAATGAACTGCTCATGATCTGCATTGGATTGTTTCATGAGGGAGGAATCAACATTTGTTTTGTAGAACCATTATAGTTATATCTTTGTTGTCATTACAATGGCGAGTTTATGGGGATATTGCAAATATCAGTAAACTCATTCCACACACAAAAAGCCAGTCAGTACAAATTAGAGATTTAAATGTATAAAACAAATTAAAAAAAATTGGAACGTTTTTGTAGAGAATATAGGAATATTCCTTTAAGGCTCCAAAGTCAGTATTTCTTAAAGTAAACAGTTATTGAATAGAACATTGTCAGCCCACATTTTTGACCTTCGAGCAGCATTGATCATTCACTCTTTCTTGATACTTTTTCACTCGAATTCTGGGACACCACACACTTTTACTGGTCCTCATTATCTCATTAACTTCAAAATATTGGCATGTCCTACGTCTTGCTTCTCAAACCTCTTTTCTCTCTTGCACTCATGGCTTTCCATGTGTTGTTATCAATGGACAGCCTGGATGTCTGCCCTGATCTGTATAAACATATGCAGATGTCTACTGATTATTTCCATTTCTATAAAGAGTAGATAACACAAATTAAAGTAGTCCAAAACTGAGCTTCTCTATTCCAAACAACCTCCTCACTAGCCTTCTTTATCTCAATAAATGGCAACTCCATTCTTGTAGTTTCTCAGGCCAAATATCTTGGCTTCTTTTTTTTTAATCACCTATATCTGAACAGTCGGCCTTAAAATATAGCCATATCTGAACACTATTCTTCACCTCCACAGCTACCGTGGATCAGTGTGAAAATTTTCTAAGTGGTCTCACTGATTCCATAATTGTCCCCTTTTATATCTATGCTTAACAAAAAGCCAAGATGATTATTTTAGGGCGTGTGTCTGATCATGTCTCTGTTCTGCTCAAAACCCTCCAATAATTTCTGCTCATGGTATAAAAGGCAAAGATCTTAAAAAGGTCTTCAAAGTCAGAATATGACATCCCCAGCCTGACTACTACTCTGATTTTTTTCCTGACTACTCTATGACAAGACTCTATGACAAGACTCATAAAGTACTCTTTGACTTACTCTATGACAAGCA
Organism: Suricata suricatta; assembly: GCF_006229205.1. Taxonomy (NCBI): domain Eukaryota; kingdom Metazoa; phylum Chordata; class Mammalia; order Carnivora; family Herpestidae; genus Suricata; species Suricata suricatta. Next base: position 24,129,899 of record NC_043714.1, read on the forward strand.
AAGCACATTCCTCCATAAAAAACTTTATTCACTCTCTTCCCTCTGAACAAAATTCTCTTTCACCAGAGATCTGCACATTTCGGTCTTTCACCTTTTCTGGTATTTATTCAAATCACACTTTCTTAAGATGGCTTTCCCTAGTCATTCTATCTAAAGCGACACCCTTTTATTCTTACAGACATAATTCCCTCTTTTTGATTTATTTTTCACGTATCAAGATATGTCCTTCTAACACACATTTTACCTTATTGATTGTCACCATGCCCAACACACACATACACACTATAACCTATTTTCTATAGCAGCAGAGATTTTTTTTATCAGCTTTGTTTCAAGCTATAAACCATAGCCTACAACATATAGCAATACATACATTACTGAATATATAATGAATGAAGACACACAGAAAATGATCTGTTTTACTTCAATAAACATAAAAGCTTATGAATGTTTACAGCTACTATTGAAAGGTCTTAACCTTTAGCAATAAACTGAGGAAAATATTTGCTAAAATGATAACCAACAAAGGTTTCCTACAGAGAATAAAAAAATGAATTTGTGCAATCAATAAGACAAAACCTACAGGAAATCAATAAGAAATCCAGTAAAAATAAGGACAAAATTCCTGAACAGATATTTTACAGAAGATAAAACAAGAATGAGTAAAATATATGAAAAGATACATCAATTCAGTGATAATTAAATAAATTCAAGTTAAAATCACAACAACATACTATGTCAGTTACCAGATTGGTAACAATAAAACGTTTGACGAGTGTTAACGATAATGTGGCACAGCAAGATTTCTTAAATGTGACACATGTGTTTGTAAAATTTGGTATAACTCCTTAGGAGCAAAATTGGCATTACCCTAGTAATATAGAAGATAAGTTCACCTATGATTGAGAAATCCTAATCCTGGACATACATCCTAGAGAAATTTTACAGGTGTGCAAGATATGTTATATATATAGGTTGGTCATAGAAGCATTATAAAGTAAATCTGGAAAGTATCAAATATTCTTCTATAGGAAATGAATATATAAGTTGTGTGGTACACAAGTATACTATGCAGGAGGGAGCATAACTGAATTGCTGCCACATGCATCAGTATAAATAAGTATCGCAAAAAAATTGCAGTTAGTGTAACAGCAAGTTAATAAAAAAGATGTACAGTGTGATATTTACACAAACTTCAAACATTTATAAAATAATACAAAACACATGTATATATGTGCAAAACAGGTATAAACAAAAGGAAAAGTTAAAAACTTCTGAATAACATTACCTTTGGGAGGAAGGAAGCTTGACAAAGAACCATTAAACATCTTCAAGGTCATTTCTTAATCATGTACGTTGACACATGCTTCTTTCTCTTAGAATGAATTTTTTTAATATTGACATGTAAAATTTATATTTTAAAAATAATAAATGAAATTTTTACTTTTATTCAGCTATCAACATATTATGAGCATATTATGTACACACCTCTATGCTAAATACGTTGAAAGCAGAGATGAGTACCATATATCTTTTCTGTAATGGAAGTTACTATTCAGAAGTTTTAAAAAGAGGTCAATATTTTGTTCTTCCATATTCACAGGTAGAGAATATGTGTCGTGCTGTCTCCTTCCCCTTCAATGCCTGTGGCAGACCGCACTAAGCAGGCAAGGTGATCTTCACTCTGACCCTGAAAACAGGCAAGAATTTTCAACACAATGCTCCAGGCTGCCAGTATTAATTGCTTAGAGTTGACACTCAATTTTAAATGTGTGCTCTCCTAGCTCTTTCACATTTACAGGCTTTCAAAATGTATCATTTCCAGATTTTCAAGAAGAAGCATTGATATGCAAGTTGTACAAAGTAAAAAATAGTTTGCAATAATCATTTAATTAGTTTTCCATAAAAACGCTATTTTCCTACTACATTTGAAATTTGGTAGAATGCTTGTAAAGATGTAATTCTATTTTGAGACAAGTAAACCTATTTGAGGAAGATCATTGTTGATATATAAACAAGCACATATAAAAACATCTAGAGACACCCTTTTTTTATAATTGAGAAGACTCATTTCTATGCATGTTTAGGATATCATTTTTTACAAATGAATCTTGACAAAGAAATTTTTGTAATATGTGTTTCAACTGATTTGACTCACCTTACAAAATATAAAGCAACACATCAGAGCCTAAATGCAAAGTGAAAACAATAATAAAAACTACCTAACATATTTTTAATAATATAGATTACAATAGCCAGTTATTTTAAAGGTAAACTAACAAAATTTACTATGGCTTTGGATGTAAGATGTTAAAAAAGAGGAATAAAGTTTGTCTCTGTGTTTTGGGGCTGAAAAATACTAGGTGAGATATAATATACTAAGAAGGGTAAATTTATGGGAGGCTCCAGATGTTCAGAAATCAAATGTGAATCAAATGTCTCTGTTAAAATAGTGCATTGTTGAGTATAGTAAAAGTATGTGTGATCTAGTTAACATCATTGACTAATCAGAATACCACGATATTTAACAACATAGGCCAAGTATGCAAACTTAAAAGCATGGACAATCTTTCAAGTTATATGACCTTCTCACCTTGCCCAATTAGCTGCCCCACCAATCAAAGTATTCTTTCTCAGATCAAAGCAATGAGGAATAGACCAATAATAATCATACCTGATATAAAAATTAGCCATAGTAGTAGTAAGGATTATTTCATAATATGATACATTATATAATATAATATATATTTCATAAGTATAATTTTATTAATGCTCACAAAGTCAATAACCCATTAATTTCCCCAATATTAATGACCTTTATAAATGCTATATTCATCATATTTATGTTTAGAGGAAATGTACCTAATTATAAAATATTTATGTCTTTAATTTTGAATGCATACATCATCACTTTGGTTAATTTATATTTAGAAAAATCTATGCAATAAATTTAAATATTCCCTCCTGGCCTGTCAGAATAAGAAAGTAGATTAAAGTATCAACACTTATCAAGTGATCAAGAAATCTGGTGTGTGTGTGTGTGTGTGTGTGTGTGTGTGAGAATTAATTAATTGGGACTTGTTAATGGTCATTGTCAAATCTCTATTGTTATACTCTGTATGAGAAGAGAGCATAATTAAGATGATTATTCAAAAATTTCAAAGAAAGAACTGATTTAAAAAAATAAATAATGCAAATGAGTGCCTGCACACACAAATGGTCAAAAATATAAGGACTAATACAACTTAAGAGGCCTACAAAGTTATTCAGTTAACAAACATTACTATTAATTAAATATTCTTCCTTATTTTTCCTATAACATACTTGAGTCTATGTAATCAGAGCGAATAAGAATTTACACCAATCATACCCATTGATTGCCTTACTTTTCACTTTGTCGGATTTTTTCCCCCAAAAAAGTATTCCTAATTTACTTGAGGAAAATATCAATTTTCACCCTGGAAAAGGGAAAACTCAAGTTTCTAAATAAGCATCCTATCCTACCACTTGATATTTAATTGTTATCTTTGACAGCCTTTGATTCAGAATTAATTAGATCAGACTGTATCAAAGTTAAGAATTAAATTAACCTAAATGTGAGTTATTCCAAATTAACATTTGAGGCCCTTTTCCCTTTTGAAAGCAGTGATAATAAACCTCAGTTAGGTATTATACTTTTTCTTGGAGAGCAAATTTACCTTTAAAGGAGCAACTTCCTTTTTACCTGAACCTTAGTCATGAAATTAAACTGTTTTCACATCCTTGTGTTCTGTCAATATTTCATAATCATGGTGTCTAGGATAAATATTGTCTACCTCTGTAGAGGAAAGAGAATGGCAATTTACAATTTAGATGTAAAATTAAAATTGAAAAAGGGATATAGTTTAACACAAAATTCAGGACCAGTGCGTCTAAAAATAAAGCATCGCGGCAAGGACCTCCGGTTTGCCCAGACAACATGCCTGTTAGACTGTTGTGTAGTTTGAACTGGGTAACGTACTGTTTTAATTTGTGGCTATACCAACAATCACAATAGCTAATTTTCCCCCAATTACCCAGTAAATTTGAGGTATACCAGTCACTCTTTGTTACACGCAAATGCTATTTTTCTGGAGGATATGATGAGTGGATGATAAATACATTGCCCTTTTTTGAGTTTCTAATGATCTAGAGATGAAAGACTTTGGAGCCCAATTATGGTTTCTTTTCCTATCCAAATCTTTTATACATAACTTTTTAAATAATAAACCATATTTTTATGTGTGTTATGGAATCATGAAGGGAATATAAAATGAACAAGACACCTTTCCCAAAATGCATATATATTTTATGAGATTATTCATTGGTTTTCAGTGGATTTGTTATACAGTCTTTGGGCATTCTTAAACTCACAGCCTAAAAGAGGAAATGATCTAAGCATTAACATGAAGTACAAAAATAGTACACTTTTAAAGAATATGAGCTTTGCGTCAAAATTTCACATCTTCCTCCTTTGATTCCACAAGACCAAATCCCCAATATTGTAAACAAGCACTATGATGTGATCCGAGTACCTGCAGGCATACTGTATGAGGTGTCTTAAAGGAAATCTGGTCAAAGGCAATGTTTCAATGCTATTGATGCCTTCCCCACTCTCTAAAACTTGATCTCCGTTGCTAATATCATTTTTAAAGCACATGAAAAATTTATAGGCAGTAAAATTTTGGAAACAAAAATATGCTTAGCATTCCTGTTAATGGTTTCTCCTTTCCCTCAGTTGATAGATTATTATTTTATTGGTTAAAATAGAGCATTGATTCTATGTGCTAAGCTCTCAAATGTTTCCCTTTTGATAAAGGTTAGTTTAAACGCAGCCAACTATTTCTGGATCCTCAAATTATCTTAAAAAGTGGATATTATTATCTACATAATATACTAAATAGAAGTTTCTAATGGTAGTGTATATAATATATTCTAAAAGACAGACTCTGATAAAAGAGATTCCTTAAATAAGGTGGTGATTAGACTTGATGGCAGAATATTTTAATATTTTAGCAGAAATCATTAAAGTATTGGAAATTTCATCAAGCTATAAGAAGCAATAAATTTAATAGCTTTTTCAGTATTATTATTATTATTATTATCATTATTATTATTTTACAGTCTTGAGTTTAATGGGAAAGAATTGGTATCCAGACATAATTTCTTCACTTTTGTATTCCAAAATTAGACCATCTATGGATACATTTTCAGTTATTGAATTTTTAATGACTTTCCTTTTAGGGGCAAAATAGTATTACCACTTAATACTGGATTACAAAGAAAAGCCTAGTTCTGAAGGAATTTTTACTTTATAAGGATAGCAGTGTCTGGAAATTACATGAAGGGGCTTCTTTCTCCCTTTCAAGTCTGAATGGATGAGAACAAGATGTTTCATGTATAGAAGAAATATCTCCCTCTGTTCATCTTCAACTCAGAGTTTTCTTGAATCAAGAGAGGCATGGACTTGCCCCAAAGAAGATATACAGCTATTAAATGTATTTCTGGTATACTACTTAGGTAAATAAGCATCTATTCATTTTCTTTTCTGCACTTTTGGGTAAACATGTTATTATGGGAATTTTCAAACACATATAAAAGTAGATAGAATAATATAATAACTCCCCATATGCATAACTATCCATCACCTATCACTCAGCTTCAATAATTACAAACAAATGCCCCAAAGATTTTATCTATAACCCTTCAACTCCCTCCCTTCAATTATTTTAAATAAAACTTTGTATCACATATATTTGATACATAAACATATCAGTGTGCATTTCTAAAATGAAAGGACTTCTTGAAAGGTACTTCAACATACTATACACCTAACATGTTTTAGTTCCTAAACTACCCAGTTTGTGCAACAGTCCCATAATATTTTAGAGTTAGTGTGAAACCACATTCAGATTTATTTTGCATGTTTTAGTCTCATTTAATTTATAAGATCCCTTGCCTTTGTCATCTTTATTTCTCCCTTGCAACTTACATGTTTTAGAAACTGGGATTTTGGTTTATAGTTTTCCAGTCTGTGGTTTGCTGATTGCCTCTTCAGGGTTTTGCTTAACGTGTTTCTCTCTCCCTTGTATATCTTGTAAACTGGTGGTTAGAAAATATTTTTTAATTAATAAGGTTTAAATTTTCCATGAAAATATTTCATAAGTAATGTGGTATAATTCCAATATAAAGGATATAATATTTGTCTTTCTCCCTTAATGATGATCATTGATTACCTAAATTTATTAAAGCAAGGTCATAAAACCAGTGGTTTAGGAGCACCTGGGTGGCTCCTTCAATTAAGCATCTGACTTCAGCTCAGGTCATGATCTCCAGGTTTATGAGTTTGAGTCCTGTGTCAGACTATGTCCTGACAGCTTAGAGCCTGGAGCCTACTTCACATTCTGTGTCTCCTACTCTCTCTGTCCCTTCCCTACTAGCACTCTGTCTCTGTCTCTCATACATAGGGTGTCTCATGTAACCAGAACAGCAGGTGTCAGAGACCTGTTTTGCTGTGTATTTTGATTTCATCTGCATGCAAATGTATGAATTTACCACTGTAGATGGGGCGGGGGGAGTGTCCGAACTTGTTCAAAACAGAAGGCATTGTAGTTTTGCTTTTGAAATCCAGTGATATAACATGAATAAAAGTCCTTACCTTCATAGCCTCAGAGAAAATTTTAAAAAGTTAATGCTTATTTTTTTATATATAGAAAGAGAAAGAGTGGAGAGAGGAAGAGAAAGAGAGAAACACAGAATCTGAAGCCAGCTCCAGGCTCTGAGCTGTCAGCACAGAGCCCAGCATGGGGCCCTACCTCGCAAACTGTGAGATCATAATCTAAGCCGAAGTTGAACATTTAACTGACTGAGTCACCCAAGTTCCCTGAAATTTTTTTTATTCCATCAATTCTTATTCATTAATTAGCTGAAATATTTCATAATGAAAATCCTATCTCAACTTGTAGTTAGTTAACCTGAAGAACAATTGTATTCTATTTTACTCTATTCAATTTTTCTTTGTTTGCCAAGTTTTTATTTAATATGTTGGCTCTCGGTATCTTTCAAAAAGATATTATATTAAAAGATTATATTAAACATATAATTTATTGTCTAAACCTGGATAGATTTAGAAGTGAAAGGGAATACTATTAATAATTATACTGGGACAACAGAACAAGCCAGAGTGCCTGCCCTTAGTAAACCAAAATATATGATCACTCTGTTTAAAGGTGATCTATAGGGTTTTTGGTTTTTATTTTGTTCTGCCATTTAAGTTATCATCATAAACACATATAATCCAACATATTTGACACACTTCAATACTTGCAATTATTATGCATAGTGGTGTTTTGATAAAGTTTGTGGCAGTGTTCTTTGGGCATAACCTTACAAGTCTTCATAATCTTTTTTTCTTTGTAGTATCATAAGGTTTTCTAGGATCGTCTTATACAGTTCATTCTCCAAATGTGGAATCAGCCTCTTCTCCAAGGATTCTTGCTTCCTCACTGTTGGAAAGACATTTAGACACCAAAATCAGGTCACTGGATATTTATAATTGCTGGTTTGTTTACAGTTTCTAGGTCATTTTGATAGAGCTAAAAAATAGTTTTCAATAATAAAATACAAAATCTTAATTCCAAATTTTATTTATATTCAGGACTATGGGGCTTTAGCCTAATTTTTAATGTTTATTTATTTTTGAGAGACAGAGATACAGAGCACAGTCAGGGGAGGAACAGAGAGAGAGGAGACACAGAATCAAAACCAGGCTCCAGGCTCTGAGCTCTGAGCACAGAGCCCAATGCGGGGCTTACACCCACAAACCATGAGATCATGAACTGAGCAGAAGTCAGACACTTAACATGCTAAGGCCCCCAGACGCCCCAACCTCATTAATCTTGTTAGTGCATCTTGTTTCCCTATGTGAAAATCCACTTTCCCAATGACACCAACAGCCTGTTAAATATATGAAAGAGGGATATTTATTTTTTAATGTTTATGTTTTTGAGAGAGGGACAGACAGAGACAGAGTGTGAGTGGGGGAAGGAAAGGGACAGAGAGAGAGGGAGACACAGAATCTGAAGCAGACTCCAGGATCTGAGCTGTCAGCACAGGACCCAACACAGATGAACCCAGGAGCTGAGGCTCGAACCCAGGAGCTGTGAGATCGAGACCAGAGCTAAAGTCGGTTGCTTACCTGTCTGAGCCACACAGGTGCCCCTAAACTAGAGATATTTAGGAAATTACTGCATTTTTAAGTGCTCTTGAAATAGTTCCTCAATATATCAGCTTGATATATTATTAGATTTGTTTTATTTTGCTTTAAATTTTTATAGAAACTTTTTAAAATAGTAGTTTATTGTCAAATTGGTTTCCATATAACACCCAGGGCCTCTCCCCACAAGTGCCTCCCTCCATGACCATCACCCTTTTCTCCTCTCCCCCTCCCTCTTCAGCCCTTGGTTCATTTTCAGTATTCAATAGACTCTCGTGATTTGTGTCCCTCTCTCTCCCCAACTCTCTTTCCCCCTTCTCCTCCCTTTGGCCCTCTGTCAGGTTTCTCCTGTTAGACCTATGAGTGCAAACATATGGTAACTGTCCTTGTCTGCCTGACTTCTTTTGCTTAGCATGACACCCTCGAGGTCCATCCACTTTCCTACAAATGGCATGATTTCATTCTTTCTCATTGCCATGTAATACTCCATTGTATGTATATATATATATATATATATATATACCACATCTTCTTGATCCATTCATTAGGTGATGAATATAGATACCTTTTAAAAAGCATTTTTAATTATATAAAATATTTACATGACTCCAAAGTCAAATGGACAAAACAAATATATTCAGAGAGGTCTAGCTTCTATTGCTTACACACACACACACACACACACACACACACACACACACGTCATTTCTCTCGTATGGATAACTATTTCTTAAATATCATAGTTGTCTCCCTCCTTTTTCAAATTTTGACATAAGCAATGTGCCTTGTGTATTTATATCCAACAATCTGTCTTGGAAAAACAACTTCATACTATATATGTTTTTCTACTTGCATTGTTTTAAACGAATATGCGCCGAAACTACTTCACAGTCGTATAGAGTTGTTTTTGTTTTTGTTTTTTGACTATTTGGTATTTCATTGTACGCCAGTAGTTTCATAGATTTCGGTCCACTGTAGATGGCCAGTAAGCTGACTGCAGTCTTGCTCTTTTAAACAGTACTACGGTTACAGTCTTCTGCACACATCGCTCATATATTTGTCACCATAAGTTAAGAAGAAATTGCTAGAAGTGAGAGTGCTGTACAAAAGGGTAAAAGGATAAATGTTTCATTAATATTACTAGATATTGCCTAAGTAATCCTCCATTGGAATTGTAAAATTTTCCATGACCATCAATAAAAATGCTGATTTTACCACAGATTCAACGTTTTCTTTTGTCAACCTTTGGAACATCTGGGATTTGGCATATTAGTGAACTTCTAATTTGTATTTCTCTTATTATGAGCAAACAGAACATTTATTAAGTAATTTGGGGACATCTGCATTTCTTTTATAAATTGTTGCAGTTTATTTCCACCTATATATAATCAGAGTTATCAATTGTTTCCCTTATTATTTATGGATTTTAAAAATTGTTATGAAATGTATCCCTATGCTCATGTTATAGAGAAAAGCACTGATGTTTTCTTCTAGGGCCTTCATGTTCTCACATTTACATAGAAATTTCTGATGAATTTGAATTTTTTTTAATTTGCCATGTTACAAAGGAATACAATCTTATCTTCATTTTTTAATTTTCTTATGTTTTTTATTTATTTTTGAGAGACAGAGAAAGACAGTGTGAAAAAGGGAGGGTCAGAGAGAGAGAGAGAGAGAGAGAGAGAGAGAGAGAGATACAGAATCTGAGGCAGGCTCCAGGTTCTGAGCTAGCTGTCAGCACAGAGCCCGATGCGGGGCTGGAACCCACAAACCATGAGATCATGACCTGAGCTGAAGCTAGACACTTAACCAACTGAGCCACCCAGGTGCCCCTCTTCTTTTTTAATGGACTATCCATTTATATTATCTGCACTGACTTTAGAAGCCACATTTAAATATACAACTATTTTCCTGACTTGTTTTTGTTTTTGTTTTTGCTTGTTTTATTTTATTTTTATCTTTTTCCATTTTTTTAGTGGTTTCAGGAGTGGAATTGAGTGATTCATCACTTAACATATGACACCCAGAACTCAACTCTACTTACCTCCCATTGCCATTGAGCCCATCCCTCCACCCAACAATCCCTCCAGCAGCCCTCACTTTGTTCTCTGTATGTAAGAGTCTCTTATGGTTTGTCTCCCTCTTTGTTTTTATGTTATTTTCCTTCCTTTCTCCTTTGTTCATCTGCTGTGTTTCTTAAATTCCACATATGAGTGAAGTCATATGTTTATCTTTCTCTGACTGAATTATTTTTCCACATCGATTTTTCAGGCTAGAAATTACACTGTTTAATTATGATGTCTTTATATATTTTATAATGTCAAATGAGTTAGCCATCCTCCATTTCTTCTCCCCAGTTCATTTTCAGATCCGGATTTTCATGGTTGTCCTCACACATTTCTAGTGCATGAAATTCATGCTTTATCTATCATCTGTGTATCATCTACTTGTCATCATCTCTACTATAAAAAAAAGCCTTTTCTTTCATTTTAAATTTTATCCTTTTTTTTTTGGTAGTATACATGAAGACCTAATTTTTACATTGACTTTATGAGTTACTATTTTATCAAATTATCTTAATTTTATAATAATTTTCCCCCTGGATTCCTTTAGACTTTTCAGATGTATTATCCTATCATGCTAGAATAGGTACAGCATTTCCTCTACCATTCCAATTCCTATGCTTCTAATTCCTTTCTGTTTTCTAACTACATTGCTTAATATCTACAGTCCATATTCTGGGGAGTTGGCATTTTTATCTTTTTTTGACCTTAGCAGAAAACCCTTTTCTGTTTTCATATTAAGTAAGAGGCTGACTTTTGGTCTATGGCACATATCTGATTATGTTAAGTATCTTTATGATTCTATTGTATTGAGAGGGTTTTTAAATATAAAAGGGTAATGAATTTTGGCAAATATGTATCCTCAAGTTACAGAAATGATTATATAATATTCATTCACCAAGCCCAAATATATTATTTCAATGAATAATATTAATGGATTTCCTAATATTAAACTATGTATTCATCTCCAAAATAAACACCTTTTGAACATGCTGTGTAATTGGCCATATTTTATCAGGGATATTTATATCCATAATAATAAGATTGATCTATAGTTTTCTTTTTTGGGTCACTTACTTTGATATATTTAGGAAATCATTGGTATATACTCCAATGCATAGGTGGAGAGGGGCAGAAAATGAGAGAGACAGAGAAAGAGAGAGAATCCTAAGCAGGCTTCATGCCCTGTACCATCCCCAAGCCAGACATGGGGCTTGATGTCACAACCCTGAAATCATTGCCTGAGCCAAAATCAAGAGCCAGATGGTTAACCAACTTACCCACCCTAGTGGTCCCTTTTCCAGTATTTTAAAAATTGACCTTGTACTTTACAGGGACTACTAAGTCTGTTTCCTTCCTCTACTTTTGTCTGAATACATCTCTCCCTTCACTTCTCCCGTCTCTGACCTTCTCAATTTGGATTGTACTACCCCCAAACTTTTCTCAGTACAGGATTTCAATAAAATAGAGCCACAGTAATGGAATGTATATGATGACATATATGTGATTATGTGATTATGCTGCATGAAATCGTAGGCTGGTCTTGGAATTTCTCTCTCCCTTGGTGCCCCACATAACCCATACCCCATTTCTCCTATTGTTAAAATGTTACATCACCATAGTGCAATCCATCACAAGTAATAAACTAATATTGGCCCATGGCAATTAACTAAACTCTGTACTTCATTCATGCTTTATTACTTTTTCCTTAAAGTCCTTTTTCTGATCTGTGATATAATCTAGGACCCCACATTACATTCAGTCACCATGTCTTCTTAGCTTCATCTGGACTGTGAAATTTCTTATATTTTTCTTGGTTGATGACCTTAAAAGTATTGAAAATATTGGTCAGTTATTCTGTAGTACGTCTTTCAATCAGGGTTTGTCAATATTTTTCTCATGATCATACTGGGGTGATGAGTTTTAAGAGAAAGATATGATCATATCATATTAATGGTACTTGCCATCAATCAGACATATCCCTGGTTGTGGTTGCTGCTCAATGGACCAAGTATTGTTTGTCATGTTTCTCTACTGTAAAATGATTGTGTTTCTTCTTTCATTCTCTAATCTTTGAAATAAGTCACTCAGCACAGCTCACACTGAAGAGGTGAAAAGTTAAGCTCTACCTCCCTATGAAGGAATTATCTACATAAATTATTAAAAATTCTTCTCTATAGGAAAGTTATCTCTTGTCTTTTATTTGAAAAATATTATTCAATCATGTAATAACTTCAGTATTGACTCTTAAGTATTCACTTTTTACTTTGAGCAGGAACCCAATACTACACTACTCAAAATATCCTAGCTTTCTCCACTGGGAGCTCTTTCAGGTTATCTTTGTGTTCCTTTGACATGCCCCAATCCATTATGAATTTTAGGGCCTGCTTCTTTATTTTAAGACACTACAAGATGACCTAGGGTCACTTGGGTATTCCCTGGCCCATCCTTTGACACAGCCTTTTCTCAAAGGACCCCTGGTTCCTTTATTGTCAAGCTGTATTGACACTAAAACCTGAATACTAGGTTTGCTCATTCTTACTGAGTGTCATTGCTCTAAATCCTCTCAGTGGACGAAGGTAGGAAATACATGTAGGTATTAACTTATGTACACATATACATATATAGTTATTTCTGTATCTATATGGCTATATTTATATTAAGCTAAACATGAGGTCGTACTGATATCTTTGACTTCAGTGCAGTACAACCATGTTCATTCTAGCCTTTTCCTCTTGCCTATCTGCACCTCTCTCTCCAAAAGCGAGAAGCCTGCCTTCTACCATTTACCATCCACTTACTTAATTCTAGTATCCATGTATGGCAGTGTCAGAATTGTTAGCCCAATACCCACATGAGAAACAACTCTGTCAACTAGAAAACAGAGTTAATGTGTAGAGCCTTTTGTGTTTAGTCCTAGAGTTTACAGTCAAAACACTGCTTCCCAAAGTTACTCAAATCAGAATTCTTGGTTCCCCACTACCACAGAAATGGACGCTGTGTAAAGATGCTAAGTTTGTGGTACTTTGTTACACAGCAAGAGAAAACAGATTTTTACCCTGAAAACCTTTTGTTGGATAGTTTTAAGATTTCATAAGTCCCAGACCTCTTCATAATCATTGAAACTTACTACAACTTCCTGCCCCTGACCGACATCAAAGGATGTGAAGCCCACCTCCTGCTTCAGCTGCTATTCTAACCAATCCACTGGGCCTCTCCGTGCAACTGTTGGTGAATGTGTAGTCCACTTGCTCTTGATGGTCTCTCTCCACCCAATTATACTGAGAATTAAAGAGATACTTTCGCACATGCTGTTAAAGTTCTATGGGTTTTGATTTTTCTCTTATTTCTCTGTTCTATAGGTTCTCAAGAAGTTTCCAAAAATATACTACTACCTTGACCACCTTTCCATATTTTTGGTTGTTTTCTTTTCATCAAAAACATTTATTTGCTTCCTTGTTTATTTATTTATTTTTACTTCTATGCTGACTAACTTGAATTGGAATAAAAATTTTAAGAAGAGGAAATATGAAAAGACCAAAGTTGTTCTTCTACATTAATCTCCATCAGGTTAACAGGTGCAGGACTCATTGGTTGCAGAAATTCTTGTCAGGGCCTTGCTCCGACTGTCCCATCTGTTTCTGACTATTTTCTATAGAGGAAGACAAGTTAGTCTGCCTACCCGTTTATCATCATTCTTCCATTTCATTATTTGCCAACTCAACTGTGCAACGTGCTAGAAATGGATAAAGCTGAACATAATTTTAGTATATCAAGAAATATATACATAAACGTTTTTAGAGTTTAAAATATTTATTTATTTATTTATTATTTATTTAGGAATGTGACAATTTAATTTTCCTCCAAAGTTTTCTTTTCATAGAACGAAAAGGGAAGGAGTCTTTAAACTCTTCTTTTCTTATGTAAAAGGGTAACTTTCAAATTAGAGTCTAAGTTGAAAATTCTCTCTCCATTTCACAGAAAATGGCTGTTATGTGACTTTCTATGTAATACTATTAAGTGTTCTTCTGCATTACTGACAATATTTATTGTCCTCTGTGGGACTTACAAGGGACTTTTGTCATCATCAACATGATGATGAGAATTAACAAAGGTCCATAAAATATTCCAAGATACCACAGTTAAATTACAGAGACAGAATTAGAATTGGGAACTCCAGCTTAGTAACCTAACTCCACTCAGCACACTCTGCTGCCTTTCTTACATCATCCTGAGGTTTCTTCTCTTTTCCCGTGAGGAATAGGATTGCTGCCTTCAAGAAGAATCCAACTTTTAGGAAAATAAGTAAGTATTCTGGAGAGTAGAAGTTCACAAGCAAAGGCAAATGAATATGGCACTTCTGAGCATTTTGTTATTCTGTTTATGTGGTATTTTGAACATTTTTTACTATTATCATTTAACTTAAGGCCTAGATCAGTAGTTCTTATTCTGGTGTATGAATCAGTTCAAGGGCTTTTTAACATTTTGGTCCATTAAATGTTAAGTGATACCTAAGAGTTTGTATTTCTAATTTCTAGAAACCACTTAGTTGATGCCACTTTAAATAGCAAAGGCCTAGCAGATTTATTAAGGATCCAAGTAGCTGTGTATCTCCTAATTTTAAAGAACAGTTTATATGTGTGTGTGTGTGTGTGTGTGTGTGTGTGTATACACACACAAACTTTATATACATATATAGAGATAGAGAGAGTGAGACAGATTTTCATGAGATTTAATAAGATTTATGTCTTAAAAATGTTAAGAACCATTAGCCTGCAAGATAGAGTTCAAATCCCCTAGGATAAAATGTAAATTCCTATATAACATTCCTCATTGTATTTTCCTTCAGATTCTTTAAGTTTCTTGCAGTCTAGTTGTGCTCAGAACTTATCATAAACTTTAAAATTGAATATGATTCTTGATAGTTTCCACTTCAAGTGGAATTAGAATCTTCTTTTATTCTCATAAATCACTTTTGATATCTGCATTCATTCTTCAGTTAACACTTACTATAAACTTTATTTGTATATTATATATTTTGAAGGTTTTTTTGGTTAACATTTATTTATTATTGAGAAACAGAGAGAGACAGAGCATGAGCAGGGGAGGGGCAGAGAGAGGGGGAGACACAGAATCTGAAGCAGGCTCCAGGCTCTGAGCTGTCAGCACAGAGCCTGATGTGGAGCTCAAACCCATGAGCAGTGAGATCATGATCTGAGCCAAAGTTGTATGCTCAACCGACTGAGCCACCCAGGCACCCCGTGTATATTACATTTTGTACCAAGTCTTAGGGATATAAAAATATGCAAATGTCTCTACCTGTGGCATTACTGTAATTATTTGTTAAAAGATACTTTATCTAGTAAAGTGTTCTCCTTGAACATTTACCAAGTGTTGGTTGGTTAAATAGAAAGAAAGAAAGAAAGAAAGAAAGAAAGAAAGAAAGAAAGAAAGAAAGAAAGAAAGAAAGAAAGAAAGGGAGGGAGATTGAGGGAGGGAAGAAGAGGAGAGATTGGAAGGATGAAGAAAAAAAAAGAGAGAGAAGGAAGAAAGAAAGGGAGGAAGAGAGGAAGGAAGGTGTTGAGGTGAAAAGAACCAGCATGGCGGGTGTGAACGGGCCGGGTTGGGAAGTCTGAGGACTGTGCAGCAGAGTGCTGATGGTTAGGAACACCACAACCTGTTGGGTCTGCAGCTATTACGTATGAAAGATCATGAGATGTGTTATTTTAACACATTTTTTGCAAGTGATGACCCATAGGATCAGAAATATATCTAAGGAAAAATCTTATGGAGAACCATCCTAACATTGTGTTTATTCCCTGTCATACATATTCTCTGTTAATATTACGAGAACCATTTGGAATAAATAGTTTTGATCTTTTTCCAAACTTCTGGTTTGGAAAGATCCTAGGACAATCCAATAGGATAGACAGATAGTAGACAAGAAAACACATGTTTAGGTTGGTTGTGTGAGACCATTCCTCATTTATTGGTACAAAGCATTATTTGGTTTTCTCTCTAGGTTTATAGGGCATCAGACAGAATTCACAAATATCGGCTCACAATCTGTGAGCGTTATTTCCATGGTGGTTGGTATTTGGTGGAGTAGTTGATGCAAGACACACTCCTTTGTCACGATGGTCCTCACACAGCTACTGAAAATAGAGGCGCAGTGGGAGAAGCTGGCAGAAAAATTTGCCATTTGATCCACAAAACTCTACCCCTGGGAGATGTCCCTTTGTTTGAGAATCCCTGTGGTATGTATTGCATGAAATCAACTAAAAACAAATGATTACTGCACCGTACAAAATCATGTGAAGAAGTTTGATCAAATGCAGATTGAAATCATTTACCAAATGCTTACAAAATAATTCACCAGATACATGTCTAGACAACTGAAGTTTCACCTAGTGAAAGGGCTGAAGAGAACATTCCTTGTCCACCTCACTGTGTTTAATTCCCTTTTACTCACTGTGCCAAGGTCTGGCCTCATCAGGAGCATGCTATTCCTGGTGAATTGAAAGGACGTTGTATAGCTACCTGGCCATTATTAATCACTGCCTCTATTGTCAAAAACTATTTCCCGATATTTTATCTCATTCCATCTAAAAATTATTCTGATGTATTTATGGTTTGCTCTTCTTTTATGCTACAATTTGGCATATGAAAATGGTGCTCCACAAATCAGAGCGTAGTGAAAGTAATAATTTGTCCACACAAATTATCTGATGTACTCCTATTTTCCAATGTCTCTCATATTTGCCTTTGTATTTCCAACCACTGTAGATTTTTTTTAGATGTGCAAAGAAAATTGCAGCTATTTAAAATAACCTAGAGAGGGAGAACTGTAGGCAATATCCTAACTACCTTAGCCCTTTACATTTCAGCACTCTTGTTGCCAAGGAAACCACTTGGGACTTTAGGGAAATTTGTGGATATTTAAAATGGATTGCGCCTGTACATAGATAGACACTTGCACAATTCACATTGCAGAATAAAAAGCTTCCAGTCTTGCAATATTAAGCCTGGAATTTCAAGAGCTGAAGATGGGAAATAACAAAATGCAAAGGCTTTTTCACTTATATGCCAAAGAGTGCGCTGTATATAGTATTTCAGATTATTATTAGGCTAGGCTGTTAAAAAAAATAAAATCTAGCCAGAAGAGTAAAGAGTGCAAAATAAACCTTATAAACACATTTTCATTTGTATTTGTGATTTGCAAGTTCAACACTGCATCAGCATTTTAACAATTAATTCCCAAGATATATTTCAGTTTTTAAGATCTAAAAAGGAAAGCAAATGCATTCCTTGCTGGCACCCTGTTGGAAATTGGCTGACTTTTACATAAATGTAGACATGAATCTTTCTTCCCCATATATACTGCGAGCAAAGTGTAGAGATTAGAGGAGGATAAAAATAGGCTAACGTATCAAAACCCCAAACTAGTTTGTCAGTTTTGCCATGTTTGTGTCTGTCCTCTTCTTTTTTTATTCTTTTATAAATTGCTGATGAAGATGTGCTAATTCTAGTGAGACAACCAGTTGCAGAGTTGAAAGCAGATCTACAAATTGACTTGCAAATATTACCCTCGCATATTCTCATGGTTTCATTTTGAACCTATACTCACCCTAGACATGCAAGTTGAATTTTCCATATCCTCCATACACGCTCATCACAGGGGGGATGGGCTTCCCCCTGTGTATTTAAGGAATACCACACTCCCCACCTATGCGTCTTTTTAAAAAATATTGATTTATTTTTGATAGAGCACAAGTAGGGGAGGAGCAGAAGAGAAGGACAGAAGAATCCAAGCAGGCTCTGCCCTGTCAGCACAGTTCCCAATGTGGAGCTCAAACCCATGAGTGGTGAGATCATGATCTGAGGTGAAATTGGACACTCAAGTGACTGAGTCACCCAGGTGCCCCTGACCTATGCATCTCAATGGACTCTAGAACATCTGTGCAAGAGGTCTGCAAAGCAGCAAATCGCTGCCCAACATATGTGCTTTGCTTTTACAAAGATTTAACTGAGGTATGGTGACATAGAAGCTTCTACCTTCCATTTTGAGAGTGTGAATAATGAAAATCCATGAAACCTGAAGTAAAGGATAAGATGCAACTCAAAAATAAACAGTGTGTGTACCTCCTAATAATTTAATGTGATGAGTATTGCAATTTCCATCACTTTTATTCTTGGACATGTGTTTCCAATGAAAAAGTAGACAATTATACAAATATCACTTTTATATATTAGCTGAAGATTCATAATGAGCACAGGTGGCTAACCACTTTTCTGTTCCAAATCTCTTCTAAGATAGTTAAAATAACACAAAAATCAGGGGAACGATGCATCCAGAAGCTAATAGAGGGTATTATTTAACTGAACACACAGAGTAATTCAGCTAGATATTTTCTAGGTAGAGTTCAACTAAAAAAATTTTAATGAGTAAAAGCAGAATTACAATGCAGAAAGACAAGAGATAATTATTTGGACCCAGCAAAAGCAGCTTAATCGATAGGGCCACAGTGGTAGAGACAAGGTCGACCAATGGGAAATGCAGAGAACCTTGAGATCTTTTTCTCTTTGTCTTCAGGACACAGAACATTAGAAAGAAATTCCCAGAGGATGCCTAGAGCACCTCCAAATAAAAAAAATTAGTGGGCATCAACGGCTGCCTCCCCATATGACGGGCATTTCTCTACATTCGCAGGGTTTACCACTAGATACAACAGGCACTGACATCACTTGGTCAGTGAGAAATAAAACATTTTGGAAAGATGTTGGTTATTGGTAATATCTCATCATTCAAGTTTGGGTAAAAACACCACCCCAGTGCATAGCTTATTAAAAGATTACAGCTAAGAGGAGGTGAGCACAGCACCTCAAAATCAGAGAAAAAAACTACTTTCAAAATAAAATAAACGCTGCAGAATAAAGAAGTAGATTTTAGAAAGTGTCTGCTTTGTCTTGCAGTAAAAAGAGAAAGAAATGAACACCATGAAACAAGAGATGAAAGATGAGAAGGATAAGACAATAGACAGAGATAGAAAAAGGAGCGAGCTGGGAGCCAGACAGCAGGGCAAAAGGAGCTGAATGAGATAAGGGGAAAAATGAAAGGAAATGAAAGATACAATAACTAATTTTAAAACTGCTTTGAAAGCAGTAAAAATCCATACTGTAAAAACTGAATCAAGAATGTGAAAGCTGAAATTTTGAGCTGCTTAAAGTATTTACTATTTGGCAACAATAAATTTTTCACCGTTTCACTAAATTTTAAAAATCACAAATACAGGGTTAACATGAAAGGTGTGGAGGGGGGAGAAATGAGGATTATGCCAGAGCTGATATATTTTTTAAAAATCTAATAAGTATATTTAAAAATAGTCACCTGATTAAAAACAACAGGAAAGTTTGATTCTAAACTCCTAAACAGAATTAAGCTCCCAAACAGAATTAAGTAAAAAAGAAAGTACATTAGATACATAAATTTAAAAAGCTAAACATGAACAAGGGGAAATTAACAGATATATAGGAAAATAAGAATGAAATGCCAAAGCCAATACTTTTGAAAAGCTTACTGAAATACATAATGTTTTAGGAAATATAGAAGCTAAAAATAATTCCCCGAAATTCAATGATTTTAAAAGGACAGTTCTCACAAAACATATTTTATAATTAATATTATTCCAGATTTTTGAAGGAGAGGTTTCAGATTCCTTTGGTATTATAGTTTCTTTCAAATTTACAAGAAACTAATAATTGTCTCCTAGAAATAGTTCCAGGGCATAAAGAAAGAAAAAAGCCATGTTAATTTGCTTCTAGAAGATAATATAACCCTTGAGCAAAACCTGACATAGAAACTAAAGATAGAACTCATTTAAGACTTAAAAACAAAAAAGAATATTGTTAACAAAATACCAGCAAAACAAATCCAGAATGTTATTAATCAAATAATAAAAACATATCCACGTAGGATCTGTTCTTGTAAGATTATGAAGAATAAGTATTAGAAAACCCTATTAATGTGTAGCCATATAGAAGAAGCAGCAAAAATTATATAACCATCATAGTTGCTGAAAAGATA
Source organism: Suricata suricatta (assembly GCF_006229205.1). Lineage (NCBI taxonomy): Eukaryota > Metazoa > Chordata > Mammalia > Carnivora > Herpestidae > Suricata > Suricata suricatta. Next base: position 24,150,279 of record NC_043714.1, read on the forward strand.
TTTAATAATATTAAATATCATTCCTGGGATAAAAGTGGTTTCAGCTAACAAAAAAACCCAAATCTTCCTTAATATGATAATTATATAAAACCCTAATGGTGTAGAAATGTCCCTTCTCCCCCAAATCATCTATAGATTCAGTTGAATCCTTGTTAGAATCCCAGCAAGTGTGTAACAGTGCGCACGTGCGTGTGTGTGCGTGCGTGCGTGCGTGTGTGTGTGTGTGTGTGTGTGTGTAGAAATGGACAAGCTGATACTAAGGTGTATATGAACCAGCCAATATAGAAGGAAGATTGTGATTTTATATTAACGGGATCCAAATTTACACAAACCCATAGTAAAAAAGAAACTGTGGTATTTGCAGAAAGATGGACAAATAAAATAAGAGAATGGAATCTGGAATCCAGAAATTGGGGGGAAATGGTTGAAGTCAAAAAGGAGTTACAAGCCAAAGCTTCTAGGGGCGTGGGCACTTGCAAGGACTTTGCCTTTACTCTGAATGAGATTGGAAGTCAGTGGAGTACTCTGAATATAGTGACATCATCTTATTCATATTTTAAAATGATTACTCTGATTGTTGTGCTAAGAATATATGGTATAGAGGACAGAGATGAGACAGGGAGAATGGTTTGAAGGGTAACATTGGGGTACCTGGGTGGCTCAGTTGGTTAAGTTACAGCTTTGGCTCAGGTCATGATCTCATGGTCCATGAGTTTGAACCCTGTATCGTGTTCTGTGATGACAGCTCAGAACCTGGAGCCTGCTTCAGATTGCGTGTCTCCCTCTCTCTCTGCCACTCTCCCAGTCATGCTCTGCCCCTCTCTCAAAAATAAACATTTAAAAAAATTTGATGGATGGCATAATAACTTAAGCAGGGGATCATGTTGGCTTGCACCATTGGATTTGGTAAGAGGTAGATTCTGAGTTCATTTCAAAGAATTTGCTGATGGATTGGGTAATGTGAGTGAGAAATCAAGGGTCACTCCAAAGTTTGGATCTTAAGATAGAGGACTAAGCAAATGGTAAATTACCGACCTGGGAAATATTGTGGAAAAAATATTGAGTAAGGAATCAGGAATTCCTTTTTAGATAAAATAAGTTTAAAATGTCTATTAGATATATCCAAATAAAGATGTCAAATGAAAAGCTATTGGATATCTGAATCTGGAATTCAAAAGAGACATATAAATTAGAAGTCATTTAGTATATATTTATGTTTAACCTTACAGTAGAGCATCTCACCTAGGGAGTAAGAAATGTGTGGAGTTGTCCCTGGGTCACTTTGTAACTGGAGTTAGTATCCATACTGACAACAATCACTTCTGCCTCAAAGAGAATGAAGACTTGTAATTGGCCATTGGTTTTGACATTGTGGAGAGTACAGTCACTTGGACAAAATGTGTCTTGGTGTAGTGATGGGAGCCAAGGTCTGACTTTCATGAGTTTAAGAAAAAGGTAGGTTTGAAAGTATATCTTATTATTAGATGATATTAATGCATACATTTAATTTTCTGGGTGTAAAAAGAGCATGCGGTTTTCTAACAGAATATCCTTGTTCTCAGGTGGCATTTGCTGATGCATTAAGGGGCAAAAAGTCATGATGTCTGCAACTTATATTTAAAGTATTCAAGAAAAAATACATCTCGTGGAACAGATAAAGCAATGTGACAAAAAGAAATAAGAGAAAAAAAGAATTAGGGATGACAGCAAGCTTTTCTTTGAAGGAATTTGATGTAAAGCAGTGGAAAGGAAGAAGAAGTGAATGGAAAATGATGGTCAGGAGAAGATGTTTAAATATGAGTGACATAACAACATGTTAGACTCCTGGGAATAATCCAGAAAGTGTAACAACCTGACAGTGCAGTGAGTGGGGTCGGTTGTTAAAGCAATGTAACTAGGGAGGCTAGATGTGACGCAATCTAGTGCACCAAGAGAGGCATTAATTAACCTAATTTTTATTTTCTCCTTGAATTTCTTCATACTTTCTAGATTGCCCATAATATATATATATTATACATACATACATATATATATAGTGATATATATATATATATATATCACTATCACTTTGTGGTGTCTGACGTTAAGTCCCGCTTTATAACATAAGATTTTGTAACTTTGTATATATTTTATCACCTTTTGTAATGCATTTAAAAGCCGAAGCGGCATTGAACTACCTTTTTTAAAAGTGAAAACAGAGGTAAAAAATATCTAATAGCAAAGTATGAAAATGCCAAATAATATATTATGAAAGTGTTTCATGCAAGGTGAAAGCATGTTGAGAATGCATTAGATAACGTGCTTTGTGGATAAAGGAGAGACTCGGAGAGAAGAGGTCTGCAAACCCCTAGCCTATGGGTCACATCCAGCCTCTGACTCCTTCTGTAAAGTTTTACAGGACACTGCTGCCCTCATTGGCTTACATATTGGTTATGGCCACCTTCACACCAAAATGGCAGAAGTGAAGACATATGCCTCGGAAAGGCTAAAATACTCTATCGGGCACTTTATAGAAAAGAGTTTGTGAATGATAGAATCTTGCTATTCAAAATGTAGTCTCTAGACTGACAGCATTAGCACTCCCTGGCTATGGATTAGAAAGTCAGGATCTCTGGTTCCATCCCAGACTTACTGAGTCAGGATCGTTCATGTTAACACACTTCCCAGGTGATTCAAAGGCACATTAAAGTTATAGAAGTACTTATGTGGAGTGCATCCTCAGCTAGAAAATATATTTTCTTTTTGTTCTCTGGTAAAGAGACCTGAGCTCTTTGTCATAATCGCCAATATTCTTTAAAGTTTTGGTTTATCATCTATCAATAATAGATATGATTTTTAAAACTTTTTATTATTCAGTCTATAACATATTTTGGATCATTCGTGATGAAAACCTCAAAGGAAAGATGCCCTAAAGTGATAACTTTCCCATGGTTGCTGGTTAAGGAAGACTTCATAACACTTGCAATCCAGATTGAGCCAGTGAGTGTTTTCCAACATTGACTGCTCCAGAGCTTGGGCTTTGCAAATTCACCAGGCTGAGTTCCAGAATCAAAATTCAACTGCTATCATCATCATCACATTTAGATCGCTGATCCTGTCCCTTCACACACACAAACACAACGTATGCAGCATTCCAGCCAATGAGTTAGAGTTGAAAAGGCAAAACCAGAATCTGAATAGGGCCATCCAAATCAGGTTTAAATTATGCAATGGGAAGTCAAGACTACCACCTTTATTTGATTTCAGAATGAGATTTATAATATCATCGCAAACTTACTTTCCTCGTAATATCCTGTGAAGGTCTTATTTTAATTGCATCACTGTATGGAGTACACGCTAACTAGATGGTTTAGAGAGATCCAGAATAGCAGATTATTCCTATACGTAAGTAATTGAGTTTAAAACAAATATTTATTGAGCTCTACTCAGGACAAGGTAGTGAGACCAATTTAAAAAATACTCGAAGAAATAACTGAAAGTTATCAAGTTTACCTGATAAGTGAGAAAATCCTACACACTTCAGTGTTTTCAACACCCCGTTTAACTGCAAGAATACAAGAAAATTAATTTAGTATATTTCAATACCTTGGAGTTGTGAATTTTTCTTAAACAACTGGACTAAATTAGGTATTTTAAGTCAAAATAATAATTTAGAGTATTGACTTTTTATATCTTGCAAATGAAATTTGAATATATATATATATATATATATTTTTTTTTACCTTGGGTAGGAAAGAGGGACGTGGCTATAACATGGCTGTGTCTCTAACGATACATAGCACTAAAACATAAAAAAAATTTTAGTACCTAAAATAAAAATGTTCTATTTAAAATCAATTTTGTCACATGTTTATTTTTAATTATAGGTAATTTAGCAATAGCTTTATTTTTATTTCTAAGGTTTAATGATAAACTTGAAAAAAATACAGTTAAGTTCTATTAAGCAAGTTAGATTGAAAAATTATGTTTCACATTGTCTAGAGTTCCCTGGAGTTTCTTGTATTTTAATTAGCCATTTTCAAGTTATGTTTCACTTTATTTTCTTTTCAATTGATTCCTATGAGGCCTTTGTGTTTCTGAATATAATTTAAATATCAAAAAACCTCTGAAGATTGCCATGAGTGAAATTGTGACATGTTTAAACTTAATCTAGGTCCAGGTGGGAAAATCACAAAACTGAAGTGTCAGCTTGGCAAATCTTGTTTTTCTGAGGTACACAGAACTGTAGGACTCTTTAAATGTTAAACCTAGAAGAATCAGAAAACTACAACATGATTGCTATCATGTGTCCACATGAGTTTCAATAAAGATTTAGATGGCAGCCATTAATTTGTGGGTATTTTGGAAAAGGAGAATTTCAATTTTTAGTTATAATTCATTTATTTATAATTTCATAATGTTCTATGTCCTTGGACCCAGGACAAGTGTTTCACCATCTTAGAACTTGTATTCTAGTGAGTACCAAAGGTGGGTATTTATACCACTGAACAAATACATCAGCTCTATTGAAGCCAAGAGTGAACAGTGCTATGAAGATAGTGAAGTAGAAGTCAGATTTGAGCAGCGTCATGAATTATGTGGATGAGAGATCCAGTAGATTGCCTAAGGAAAGACATTTCCTGGCATAGAGAAGACAAGGTGAAATGGCCCTCGGTCAGGCATGAGCTTGGTATGTTTGAGGAATGATGAAAAGCTTTATGACCAAGATAAGTGAAAGGGCAATAAGAGAAAATAAGGTCAGAGAAATAGGCAAGACTCAGGTCATATCAGACTCTATTTAAAATTTCTGGGTTGAATTTCACATCTAATTGAGATGCACTGGAGGGTTGTGAGTAGAACATAAAATAATTTGATTTATATTTTTAAAATCTACTCTGGCTGCTTTGTACAGAATAGATAGTGGAGTGTGAAACTACCAACTGGGAGAAAAGTAAGAGAGCGGATGCCATTGTTCAGACAAGAAACAGCAGGCTGAGAAGTGGCTGGACTCCACAGTGTGAAGACACTGATGATGAGATGGAGGCTATGGGGTTGGAGCAGGATTAGGGAGGAGAGCTGGGCATTTGACCTGACAGCTAGAGAGAGGAGAGTTCCATCTACTGAGGTTGGGGGAAATTAGGACTAAGTTTGAAATAGAAAATCAAAATTTCTATTTTAAACATGTTCTGTTGAGATCTCATTACTCCTCAAGTGGAGTCTACAATTTTAGAACTCTGGGATAAGAGCTGAGGTGAACCAAGTCATCAAGAGTATAAACTGAGAAGAGAAACAATCTGAGGGCTGAGCCATGAGAAAGGGGACAGACTGAGCAAAGTGACAGCAAATATGTGACACAGGAAGCAAACTATAGAGGTGACTTAAAAACATAGTGAGCAAAGGAAAGTTAAAAAAAAAAACTCTCTCAAGAAGAAAGAGATCAAACTGTCAAATGCTGCTGAGGTTGAACAATGTGAGCCCAGCAAGATGAATATTAGATTTGGCAAGTGGATGTCATGAGTGACCTTGAAAAGAGAAGTTTCTGCAGAGCAAAAGGGCAAATTCCTGATGGAAATGTGTAAAAGAGAGAATGAGGGATTTCCATTTCTAGTCATATGGTTGACTAGATTTTGCAGGAAAAACACTTCCTAGAGCACAACACCTGAAAAAAGCTGCCTACAATATAAGACATATCTCTTTTTAAACATGGCTGAGCTGTCAGTAAAGTAAGAGAAACAATAAAAAACAAGAGACAATAAAGAATTTTGATTACAAAGAAGTATACCCAGAATGCTCTGCTCATCCTGGGAGCCTCCGTACAGGTTTAATGACCGATAAGCATTAGGAGACAAAAGCGAAGTCTTAAGGCCTATGCAACTTGTAAGTCAGGTTAGAAACCTAAAAAGCCAAGATATTCTCAATGGATAGATCAGAAAAACATTCACACCAAAGAGGAAGACTTGCTTTATTTTGAACTTGGTCATTGACCTACATCTTTAGGGGAAAGAGTGTGTTTTCAGTCATATGCAGAATACTTGTATTATGTTAGGTAGAAGTATGACTTTGTTATTGTCATATTTATTTGGAGATTAAACATAGTTTAAGGAGATAGACACAGGTACCAAACCTGCAATGGGTGAATTTGCAATGGTTAATTTTGTGTGTCAAACTGGCTAGGCTAACATACGCAGATAATTGGTCTTATGTCATTCTGGATGTTACCATCAAGGTGTTTTCTGGATAAGATTAATGTTTAAATCAGTGGACTCTGAGTAAATTCTCTATATTCCCCATAATGTGGGTAGGTGTCACCAATCAGTTCAAGGCCTTAATAGTAAAAGATCTCCCTGAACAGAAAGGAATTCTGCCTCCAGACCACCTTTGGACTCAGATTGCAACATCAGCTCTTCCAGTGGCTTCTCCAGACTTCTGGAGTTCCCTACAGATTTTGGACTTCCCCTCCCCAAAACTATGTAAACCAAGTCCTTAAAAATCTCAATCTGTCCATGGAGATGATAGAGATAGATGGCAGATAGATAGATAGATAGATAAAAGGGTGCGCGTGCATGTGTGTGTGTGTGTGTGTGTGTGTGTGTGAGAGAGAGAGAGAGACAGAAAGAGAGAGAATGAATGAGGGATCCAGTAGATTATCTAAGGAAGAAAATTTCCTGACATAGAGTTGGAATGGCCCCCAGAATAGAGATGGGCTTGGAATGTTTCAGAAATAGTGACAATTTTTATAATATTGTGAGTTTGTGAAGTCTGAGGAATAGTGAAGGCTTTTTACATTTGTTTATATATATACACATATGTCTTATTGATTGTTTCTCTGGGGAACCTTGACTAATACTAACATTTATAAGAAGTCAAAAAATCAGAGATAAAATATACCCACATTGTAATAAATCTACAAATTTCATAAGACAAAATGATAAAATAATAATAGTAATAATAATAACAGTGTTCAAAGTGGTTAGAAAAAAGTTCCTATAAATGAACAATAGAGTGATAACTAACTTCCCAAAGGCAATAAGGAAGCCAAATGAAAACAAATATGATTCTCAAATAAATAGTAAATACAAATCATAAGTAAAATGTCTTGAAAATCCTCAAAATATAGCAGTAGATACAGTACTTTATATTTCAAAATTACAATTTGAGGAAAGAAAATAAAGTCATTAGAAAAGGAAAAAAGATCTTGATGAGTTTACTACCAACAGACCTTCACTGTTTAAAAATTTAAGGCAGGAAAGTGGGGCAGGGCATGGGAGGAGATCAGGGAAGGAAATCTGTGAAATGTTAGAAAAAATGGTGAGAAAAGAAAATTGTAAACTTGCCAATAACCCCAAATATAGCTGATTAGGAACAATGATACCAAATTTGTGAGCTTAAAAAATTAAAACAGAATAAAGAATTTTGACAACCTCAGCAAATGAGTCAAAGAGAGTTGGTAATAATAACAAGACCACTTTTCAAGAAGACAGTAAAAGTATTATTGAGACTGTATTAATTTAAACATGCATACAAAATTATTCTAAGTCTAGATCATGTACACTTCCAACCATCAGAGATATGATAAAGAATGAGAAAGGAGAGAGAAGGCAAAACAGAAAGCACAAAGTAAGGTGATGAAAATGAATCTAAGCACAGCAGTAATTACAATTGATTTAAGGGAACAAAATTCTTCAACTGAAAAATATAAAAATAAACAAAGCCAACAATATATTATGTACAAAAAATATTTTCAAATTAAGGATTCAAAAAAATAAAAATTAAAATATAAGGAGTGCTTGGGTGTCTCAGTTGGCTAAGCGTCCAACTTTGGTTCAGGTCATATAATAGTTTGTGAGTTTGAGCCCTGCATTGGGCTGTCTGTTGTCAGCACAGTGCCTCCTTCTGGTCCTCTATCCCCCTGTCTCTGCCTCTCCCCTGTTCTCTCTATGTCTCTCTCAAAAATAAAAACTTTGAAATAATAAAATTAAAAGTTTAGGCACAATTAAGGGCTGAAACACACAGTAATTGTGATTACACAGTAATTGTGAATAGTGAAAAAATATGATAAAGCATTATCTATAAAAATGTAATGAGAACTCAGAGTCCCAAGGGCAGAAAGAGAGTATATACAGGTTGATTTGGAAGGGGAAAGAGCACCTTGCAACTGGAGATCAGACCTCGCTGAAGAAGGTGTGGGTGCAGCCCATGGACAGCGTAGATTTGCTGGATTTCCATTTCATTTATCCCTAAGCACTGATGGAGCACAGAGAGTCACAAAGTTTCAGGGATGCAGTTGTGACTTGTTTTGCCCAATTGGGCCTCCATTATGTTTGACTGTCCTCTGGAATAACAATGTAACACTCCAGAATCCATATTCTCATACTGAAGACCAAACCAAACCAAAACCAAATCCCTTATTCTCTCATTTAGTTTAAACACCACAATTTGTTTAATTTTCATTGAATCAATTTCCCTCTTGAAATATCTCTTCATCTCTTCTGTAAATGATTTCTAACATAGTTTGTATGTCTTTAGTGTATTGCACTTAATAAAACACACAATTAAAAGACTATTTTTATCATGTCCATCTTATAAGATTTTTCCTTTAATGTATCTGAAGTGTGCTAACCTTTGTATCCAATCAATCCCTTCCAAACCTACATTTTTTTCTGGGGTTTGTACTTTTTTTTTCCTCCTATTGCATCCTGATATATATTATACACATATCTATATGTTATATATATACATATACATCCATTTATATACATATATATATACACACATATATATAATCATAATTGCAGAATTCTTGCTTTTTCCATTAACTGAAATACTAAGTAAAATAACTCTTAGGACATTTGATATGGGAGGACATTCTTAAACTAACATCTATGCTGGCCCAAGGTGATTCTAAGGTGTTACCTTTGGGTTCAGCCTTCAAGGTGTGTAGATGAACTATCTAAGAACACAATGGAAAATACTCCACAGGTGGGCTGGGTATTTAGAATGCCACAGGCAGGGATTGGGGTGGGGGTTTAAATTGAAAGCCTTCCTAATATCCATCTCTTTCACTTCCTTTATGCCCCTTGGCCTATATAACCTGTGAAATATATTCTTTACAAAAATACGTATTGTATCCCAGACTTTTCTAGGTGATCACTAGATTGCATGCTAATTATTCTGTGGTGTTCAGTCATTCACAGAGAAAATGCCCTATCTGTGATTTATAGAATCAACCGTCCTTCCTTTAAAACAAAACAAAACAAAACAAAACAAAACGAAACATGGAAACAATAATCTCTTCCATAATGCTTCCATAAGTTATCAGAAGAATGAACTTTTATTATCTCCCACCTTCTAAGTAATTTTTATTTTAAAACTAAGGCAGTTTAGGTCCCTAACTTTCTCTATTTTTGTTGGGTTCTTTTTAAAAACCATTTATATATATATATTGTTTTTTCTGAAACAAGATAATAAAGGTAGCAACCGGGTGTTTACTCCCTACCAAATGCCAAGAATTGTACTACATGATTCACATATGTTCACCTCAATCCTTTTGACAGTGCATGTAAGTATTATCGTACTCATTTTATGGTGAGGAAACGGAAGTTCATACCATTTCATTTTATAGTGAGAAAGCGAAAGTTCATAAAAGTAAAGAAACGTGTGAGTGAGAGCGTGAGTCTGAAGCTTTCTCTCTTTTCCAGGTTCCATGTTCATATCACTCTGTTACTGATTTTTCCTCACACTTTTTTTTATCATGTTCACTTAAAATATAGGACGGCTTAAATTTTTTGTCATAACTTCAACATTAATTGTGTATATACAGCATCCTTAATCCTTTTATTCTTAGGCTAAAAACACTTAAAATATTCTTTAGAATCTATTTACTTATGAAGAGGAATATTGTATCTGCCTTCAAGGAACGCTCATCAGCCTTTTGTAAAAGAAAAATCCCTGAGTAAAGATAATTCGTGTGACTGAGTGGCCTGCATTTTCTCTGAGCCTCAGTTTGCTCATCTACCTCTGAGAGGAGGTGGCCTTCATAATCTGAAATCCATTTCAGCTCCAGAGTCCTGTATTGTTTTGCCCTTCCTTCATGTAGCCCAGGGAATTATTTTCATTATAGTCATAAAAGCTGATTGAGTTCGCTTGATCTAGTCCGTCTAAACCACTACATACTGACGTCTGTGTAGATACAGCCAGGTGGAAGAGGATACGAATAACTGACAGCAGGACAGGACCTTTATGTGGATCTTTGCCTTTCACACAGCATGTGGGCAAGTGGAGAAGGTGTATTTTTTATTTGATCAGTCCAGAGCACAGCTATGTTTGGTGCTCTCATTGCTCTACTTAAAATTCTCTTATGTTCTTGTCAAAAAAGTGACCTGTTCTATTTTATATATGAAAGCTTCACATTAAAAGAATATGAGGTAGCAAATATCTTTACTGAAGCACTGTTGGCAGCTGAAATCACTGACAACTTCCTGGCTGTGATTCATAATCTATATTGGTGCCTTTGAGACAGCAGGCTATTGATTTTTCCCTGTCTATAATCCAAGACCATATACAGAGCTTGTTAGACATCTGTGGGAATATAAACTGAGTTTTGATGCAAGTTAGGAAGGTTCTCTGAGTGGGGCATGCAGTTTTTGTCTTAGAGAAAATCTTTACACAACTGTAATCTTGGTGAACTTTGTAAAAACAAACAATTCGATAGAAGTTAGATTACAGGCTTGGAGTAGAGAACATTGTGAAGTTTTTGTTGTTATTCTTGCTGTTGTTGTTGTTATTTTTTGTTTGGTTTCATTTTGGTTTGCTTTGGTTTGGTTTGTCCAGAATTTAAATAAAATAATTTTCTCTGGTAATTACTATACTACCTATTAAATAATAATTGGGTTTTGCTCTGTATTCTATCTGAAGGTAGTTTTTATTTGATGAAGCTAATGAGGATAAATTTCAAGTACTTTAGGGAGATACACACAGGGCATAGATCTCAACAAAACTGTTAAAAGGAGCACTGGGACGGTTAAGTGTCCGGCTTTGGCTCAGGTCATGATCTCGTGGTTTATAAGTTCAAGTCCCACGTCAGGCTCTGTGCTGACAGCTCAGAGTTTGGCGTCTGCTTCAGATTCTGTGTCTCCATCTCTCTCTGCCCCTACTCAGCTCACACTTAGTCTCTTTCTGTCTCTCTTCCTCTCAAAAATAAAAAAAAACTTAAAAAAAATTAAAAAACCTTATAATAGTCATATGGAATCATTTCTAAAGAAATGAATAGGATTTATACATTTCAAAAGTCTTAGCTGTGAAAAATCTGTAGCTGTTTCTAAATCATTGCATATTTACCTGGCCAAGAAATAAATACCAACGGCTATTTTTTTTCCAAGTAGATATCTCAGGGAGAAAGAAGTATAGATTTTTCCCTGAGGTGGTGTCTTAAGTAACAGAGTAAATAATACTTATCTAATCTTACACTTTAGAAGGAGAAGACATATTATAAAGTCAAATATATATGTATTTCAGTATAGAAACTGAAGGAAAAAATGGCATTTGATGTATATGTATTAAAATGTTGGACACACTTGCAAACTGTGTTGCAAAACCTATAATTTCTGGATAAAATTCACCTAAAAGGTGCTGATTGCACTTTTTATGTAGTATTCATTCTAATTTTATTTTTGTTGTTGATTTTATTTTAATAAAACTAACATCACATTAGATATTTACAGATAATACTTTATGTATGTGCCAAGAACTCTGTTTCTTCTAAGTTACTCATTAGATTCTCACAATAATCCTGAAATGGAAATAATAATACCATTATATTAATATAATATGATGTTATTAGTATAAGATATTATACTGAACATAACATATTAATATAGCAACGTATAATATAGTAATATAATAACAATACTATAATAATAATATTATTATTATTATCCCCATTTCAGATATAGATACTTAGACACAGAGATGTTAAATTGCTTATCCAAAGTCAAGATTGGAGTCAAGATTCTGATTTAGGCAGTAAAAATCAGGAGCTTATATTCTGAAACTCTGCTTGTCTAACTTCTCTTAGAGTATTCTGAGCTACTTGAAGGTAAGGATTTTTATTAATTCACCTTTGCATAACTGTGGTATCTAACATATTACTTGATACATTCATGATCAATAAATACTTCTTAATATAAATTAAATCTCAGAGAAAACACATACAAAGAGGAAGTTTAACTCAAAGAATAATTCATATTTGGTTCCTGCTCAGGCCACTATTTTAGTGAAGTGATACATAGCACTTTAGAATAGTGTTTCTCACTTTCTTCATGCAATGTTACATTCCAGTCAAGTCTTCCATCTCAAGTTGTCTAGCCTCTACAGATCCACTAAATTATATTTTTTAAAGTTCAAATAATGAGAATAGTGGGAACTGTGTCCAAATATACTTAAAACTATTATGTCATCTTATTCCTCTGACTGAGAATCACTTCTGTCGCTTCTCAACACATACCTCCTCACATGTACACTTGTCTTTTATTACAAATGAATCTGAATTTTTCAGTATATTAAATTATCTGTTAAAGAAAACATCTTAATGACTAATATTTATTTTATGTCAAAAAATGTAAATGCAGTAAAATAGAAAAAAAACCTAGCAGACAATTGAAATTCATCAGAAAGCAGAATAGAATGAAGAGACCTTATTTAAAAAGATAATTCTCCTAGTGCAAAGAAAAGTAAACCAGGAGAGGGAATAACAACAACAAAGATTCTGCTGCACTGCAGCAGAAAGAACATGAACACTTCCAATTAAAAGCCAATTTCTGAAAATTATTCACCACAGGAACCAGAAAAAATAATTTTAGAAAACGATTTTAAACTCTCCATGGGACTTAGGAAAACTCAGTGAAACAGATGTGCAAAGCTATAATAAGAGAATGGACTGAGATAAAAAGACCAATTGATGACATGAAGAGGATGAAGTGAGAGATTAAAAATGTATATTTGAGTAAAATTTAAAATGTAGGTGCAGTATTAAAATCTTAATTTAAGAGGCGGCTGGGTGGCTCAGTTGGTTAAGCATCCAACTCTTAGTTTTGGCTTAGGTCATGATCTCGTGGTTAGTGGGTTTGAGCCCTGCATTGGGCTCTCTCCTTTTTTCTCTGCCTCTCTCTCTCTCAAATAAAGAAACTTTTAAAAATCGTAATAAAAAAATCTTAATTTGAGGCAATGAAGAATAAAATTGGTATGTAAAAATAAATAGTAATAAAATATATACAAACCAGTAGAAATAAAATTGAAAAACCTTACTAAAATAAATATCTCAAAAGATAAAATTCCAAAAGTAACAACTGAATAAATGGAAATATGAATAAACTAAGTCACCAGAAAGATACTACAATAAAGAAATAAATATACCAGGCTAGCATGGTTAGTCAAAAATTGTCAAGAAATAAGTAACCCTTGTTTTATGGGTTGCAACAGAATACAATTATAACAATTAGAATTCTTAGAATTAGGTCGGAAAAAATAGTACTTATCCCAGAAAGAGAAGAATAGTTCAACCTCAGAAAGCTGTGATTCATCATTATAATGAATTCAGAACAAAAATACTGTATGTGTAAAATGCTATATTTACTACAAAATACTATATGTGTAGTAAAATACCATATACTATAACATTTAAATCTATCTATAAAATTTAAGAAATATAAAGTTTTGTAAACTTTGAAGACATTTATGATTTTAAAACGTCACAACACATGAAGAGTATAAGAAATGCAAGCAAATTTCTCAAGGTCAAGCTACCAATATTTGCAGCAAACCTCCTTCATGAAGAAAATTTAGCCACATTCTGTTAAGGTGAGAATGAAGACAATGATATCACTCTGACTACTCTGTTATTATAGCACAGGAGATCCTGTTCCACATAATGATGGCTGACATAGAAAGATTAAAAAGTGGAGTTAAAAATGAGACACAGTGGGGCACTGGGGTGGCTCAGTCGGTTGAGCTTCCGGCTCAGGTCATGATCTCCAGGTCTGGTTTGAGGAATCCAGCCTCACATTGGGATCCGTGTTGAGAGCACAGAGTCTGCTTGGGATTCTCTCTCTCTGCCCCTCCCTGGTTTGCGCACAGGCTCATGTTTGTTCTCTCGCTCGCTCGCTCGCTCTCTCTCTCTCTCTCAAAATGATAAATAAATGGTAAAATTATGAGACCCAATTACTTGGGATGCCTGATAAGACTGTGAAAAGACATAGGCTGCTGATTCCTTCCTTGAACTCTGGAGAAACCATGAAGAGAAATACGTAGCCAAGGAAACAACAGCAAATTAGAAACCTCTGAGGCTCTGACGGCCTCTGAACTAGCCCGTGTGGAGCTGGACAGAGTGCGTAGAGCTGCTGAAGGCAGCCATGAAGTTTGCACAGTGCACAACTCCACAGAGCACTATTCACAAGAGCTGTGGTGTACCAGATACCTCCTAACTTTATGTAACCCAGAAGCTTCCCGAGGGTGGCTGTGACTTGAACAGAGGCTGAATGACAACGTTCCCAGAGTACGAACTGGAGAGAAGCAGTTTGATTTTGTTTCTCTTTTCCTTCACCCACCATTTCTTCTGCCAGTAATTTCCTGCTCCACTCCTGAAGCCATGTACAGTGATGACTCATGCTTCTTGTGCAGCTATCTGGATCAGAGCAGTACAAAATCGCCCCAGAGTGAGAAGTTGGACAAAATCACTATATTTCTTGGGCATTTGCTCCTTCACCCTCTCCCCTCTAGTCAGTCAAGGCTGGTGAACAGATGGCTCTTATAGTGTTGCTTACCCTTGGGGATCTGTGGGTGGCCGGCGATACGGTGGATGACAAGACTGATTAACGGGAATTCTGTTGTGCCTGGTCATCTCCACCCCAGAGATCAGCTTTGTCATCTGTGTGCAACAGAGACCAGGGTGTGGCCTTCCAACTTCCCCCAAACATTTTCTAGGACAAAGATGGCTCAAGTTCACAAAAATCTATTTCTACAAGACAAAATAAGGAGACACCTCATCTGCAACAAAGGAATGGAAAAGATGGACCAATAAAATAGGTTTAATGATTTACTAGAATAGACATAAAAAATATTAGCAAATAATAAATCATAAAAAACAAAACCGTTAGCTATGAAAATGGAATATGAAATATTAGGCAGTTGATATAAAGAATCCAAACTGTTCTTATTTGCAGATGATATGAATGTTTACTTAAAAAATCAAGCAGAATCAATGAACTAATAAGACAAATATGAGATTTCAGTACAGTTGTCAGATATAAAATCAACTACAAAATTGATGATCTAGAAATTATAACGGATAATAGGATTCTCTAAAAACTAACCTAACCACAAATGCACATGTCCTGTATGATGAATATTTTAAGACTATTAAGGAACATTAAAGAAAAACTAAATAATGAAAAGAGACATGACGTTCATGGATGGCAAAACATAACATAATATAGACGTCAATTTACCCTAATTAATCTATAAATTCAAGTAAATTATAATAAAAACCCCAGCAGCACTCTTGGCATTACTTAATAAACCAATTTCAAAATTTATATGGGAGAACAAAGTTCCACTAATAAATATGGCAATTAAAAACCTTAGAGATAACTTGTCCTATTGGATATCAAGACATATAAAAATGTTAACATAGTAAAAATAAGTTAAAAATAGTAATAATAGTCAAAAAACAACTGTTTTTGTTGGAAAGAAAATGCATCATTGAAAAGGGAATGAATAAAGAGATACAAACTTCCAGTTATAAAATAAGTCATAGGGGTGAAAGGTAAAGCATAAGGAATATGGTCAATAATATTGTAATAACTGTGCAGTGACAGATGGTAATTACATTTATTGTGGTGAGCATTTTGTAATATATGTTATTGTTGATTCACTATTTTGTACTCCTGAAGCTAATATAATACTGTATGTAATTATGCTTCAATGAAAAATTAATGAAAAACTTAAGAATGGGGAAAAAAAGAAGAATGGGTAGGTTTTATATGACAAATTAAGAAGAAACATATGAATGACTTAATAGATGGTATTGAGAAAACTGACGCACTATAAAAAATAAAGATGATCTATACTTACACAATGTAAAAAATGATTCCAAGTGAATTAAAAACCTCCATAAACAAGATAGAGGAAAATATCTTTTTGACCATGGAATAGGAAAATAATAAAAATATTTTTTGATGTTTTTATTTATTTTTGAGACAGAGAAAGCACAGGCTGGGGAGGGGCAGAGAGAAAAAGAGAGAGAGAAGACCTGAAGTGAGCTCTGAGCTGAGAGCAGAGGGCCCGACAGGACTCGAACTCACCGGTGAAGAGTTGACGACCTGAGCTCAGGTCAGATGCTTCGCTGACGGAGCCACCCAGGCACCTTCGAAAATATTTTTTAATCAAAAAACACAAACAAATAGGGTAAGTTTATTACCCCTTCTCAAAACACAGGAATATAGTTATATGCTGCCTCTCAGAAGCATGATATTAAATGGACAATGGAATAAAAATTATATCAAAATCCCACTTCAGTATCTTTAGAACTCAACCAAACAATACTATATTTTATAAGAATACACGTATAAATCTAAATAAATGTTTGAGTACATATTGATGATCTATAGCAGATGGATAAGAATATATATATGAAAAAAGAAAAAAATAATAAATGAAAAACAAAAACTCTGGATTAACAAACTATCAGTGTGTCATGTATGAGGATTAAGATTAATTTAGACCTATGTATCTGAGTTCCAAAAAGTAAAATAAAATAAAGGAAATGAGAGACAAATTTTAGACCCCTTTGAATTAAAGAGAAAGGAAAAGTAAGGGCATAGAATATAACTGACATAAAAGGTAAAAATAATATAGGTGTGCTTATGGAAAAAATTAATTTTATAGAAAAAATAATAAGGAGATAATAGCAATAAATATTTCTACCTGGAAAAAAAAAGCCTAAATCTGTAAACTAAAAGGAATACCTGGGGGGGGAACTATTAGTTATACATTGCTATGTTACAAATCAACTCAAAAATTAGTAGTCCAAAACAAGAAATATTTATTATCTCACAGTTTCTGAGACTCAGAAGTCTGGGCATAGCCTCACTTGGTGCCTCTGACTCAAAATGCTTGTCAGGCAGGGCCACAATTATCTCAAGATATGAATGGGCTTTCACCCTCACCTTCTGGTTGTTGGAAAATGGGCCTTTCCACGAGCCTGCGTCATAAGACAGCTGACTTTTCTCAGGTTGAGACATACCCTCTTGTGTGTGTGTGTGTGTGTGTGTGTGTGTGTGTGTGTGTGCGCGCACCATTTCCTTAATCTCTGGCACTACAAGGCTCTTTCTGAATAATTCCTGCCACAGCTCTAAAATCTGTCACTTCCTCAAGGAACCTTGGTTTGTTTTATGAACAATGGTATTAAAATCCTAGACCTGGGGGGCACCTGGGTGCCTCAGTTAGTTAAGTGTCTGACTTCCACTCAGTCAAGTTCTCACGGTCCATGTGTTCTAGCTCTGGGCTCTGGGCTAAAAGCTCAGAGCCTAAAGCCTGCATCAGATTTTTTGTCTCCCTCTCTCTCTTCCCTACCCTGCTCGCTCTCTGTGTCTTTCAAAAATAAACATTAAAAAAAATTCCTAATCTTGGCACTAGGTGTGCTTTCTGTTACTGGGGAGTCATCTCTTTTAGGGTCTCTCAGCAGACAGAGCAAAGGAGTATAGGTGACTCTACTAGCCCAAGTATAAGTATCAATAAATATTTCTGTATGTAACAATCTTTACCCATATTAAGTTAACCATGCCTTCTTATGATATCTCCAACTCTGATCCATAACCACATAGGTCATTCTAGACTCCTCCTCTTGCTTACCTATAAATTCCCTTTCCCAAAATGATGAACCTGTATCTCTCTACTTGCTCTCTATTTACTTAATTGTTCCATTCCAATATTCATGTATAGACTCTACTCCCATGGGAAACAACTTTACCACAGAACAGTGCTCTTATGTAATTTCTGGAATAATCAAGGCAACAAAACAAGCAAAATTATGTTATTCTATCCCAAAGTGTATGATAAATACCTGTGACTCTTTGTTGATATAAATAAATGGATAAATTAATAAGACCAAAGACACTAATCTGCTGTACAGAGGAATTCCAAATAAAGTATGTAGATATCCTACCCTAACATGGGGAAAACATAACTCCTAACTCTTCAAGTGTGGTCTGAGCATAGTGATTTCCTTCCAAAGTGTACAATATGGAAAGGGGTGAAAGTAACTCTATAGTGGAGAAACGAAGGACACTACTTCAGCAGGTGATCATGGTCAAGATAACATACATGAATCATGTTGATAGTATATACCCGTGGTAGGATGTGATGAGAATAGCACTTTACCTCTGTGATATTCTTCCTAAACACCTGTAATTCCAATCTAATCACAAACAAAACATCAAGTCCCAATATGGAGGCATCCTACATTATATCTGAACAGTACTCCTCAAAACTCTAAAGGCCATGAAATAGAAGGAAATTCTGAGAAATATCACATTCAAGAGGAGTCTATGAGACATGACTACCAAATGTAACATCATAGGCTGTATAAGATCATGAGGGAAAAAGAGGACAATAGATTAAAACTAAGTAAATTAAATCAAAGTTGGACTGTAGTTAATAATAATGTATCAATTTTGGCTTATTAAATATAACATAGGTACCATATTAAATAAGATGTTAATAATAAGGAAAATTTTATTTTGGGTATAGAAACTGTAGTACCTGTTTAATTTTTCTTCATCCTAAAACTATTATAAAGTAAACCAATATAAAAACATAAAAAAACAAGTAATTTAATATATATAGTAATATATACCTGGTACAGTTTTAAACATAGCAGGCGCTTAGCAAAGTTGATACTAGGGTCCATGTCAGACATGGACAACTGCCTGCAATGAAAATGGAGGACACTTCCTAAGCTGGCAAATTGTTACCAACTCAAGTTCAAATATTGAACTGATGATTATATTATCTATGGAGTAGAGAGTCGTGCTATGTTTGATTAGTTGCTAGGTGTAAATATTAATGTAATTTTATCCAAATGAC
The DNA here is from genome assembly GCF_006229205.1 of Suricata suricatta. Taxonomy (NCBI): domain Eukaryota; kingdom Metazoa; phylum Chordata; class Mammalia; order Carnivora; family Herpestidae; genus Suricata; species Suricata suricatta. The sequence goes on from NC_043714.1 coordinate 24,169,395, forward strand.
TGATATTAATCTCAAAGAAAGGTTTTGTTGTGTTATTAGTTCCTAATTTTTTAATGTTTATTTATTACTGAGAGAGAGAGAGAGGATGCACACATGCACAAGGAAGGGCCAGAGAGAGAAGACAGAGAATCATAAGCAGGCTCTGTGCACACAGCCCCATGCAGAGCTCAATCCCAAGAACTATGAGCTCATGACCTCACCAAAATCAAGAGTTGGATGCTTAATCAACTGAACCACCCAGGTGCCCCAAGTAATTCCTACTTTGAGATATCTTCAAAGCCACCTTTCCTTGCAAAATAATTTAAAGTATTTCTTCATAAGGATATCTTTAAATGAACTGTACAAACACCTGGAGATAATGTCACATTTAGTGGGTAGAGAAGTATCTGTGTGTAGGAGATAGGAGTCAGTGAAAGAAGGATTCTGAAGGATAGTGTAGATTTCAAACATAAGAACAAAATAAGAGCAATTACTTCTAGCTAGTAAATTGATGTAAAACCATTCTTTTTGCTACATGGAGAGTTCTAGACATGCCAGTAACTGTAAATTTGTTTTCAGCCTCAAATCTGATAGAAAGAGGTCACTTAATTAAAATTCCAATAATTTCCTCATTCTTAGAGAAAACATTAAGTGGGATCGCATGAAAAGTTTGGATCCAATCAGATGCGTCCTTTTGCTCATCAGGGGATTAATTCTCAAGTCTTCATAGTCTTTTCAAAGGAGTTGCTATCTTGTGACCAATTAATGAATATTGGTAGGAGAAAAAAGCTTTTATTTACTATTTAAGAAGTTCTAGAATATTATTTATTGTGGAAACAATTGCATTCATCAATGATATATTATTTGTACAAGTAGAGAAGTTCAAATATAAGAAAGCTCCATGTGAAAAATATGACTGAATAGCAGGGGAATAGGTAGAAAGAATACAAGTTAAAAATATGTCTGTGTTGAAAGCCAATGCCCTGTTTAAATTATTTAGAAATCTGAAAAATATTTAAAGTAGTGATTCTTTGAAAACGTGTTGGCTTACCTAGAGGTATAACAATAAGGTGAAATTAATTTTCACTTTGTATTTAAAATAATTAACATTAGTCTTCTCTTTGACTTAGAATTATTTTACTAATATGTGAATAACCAGGCCTTTTTCTTTTTCACAAAGCTAACAGAGAACAAGTATCTGATAGACTCTGAATATGTTTTATCTTCAAGTAGAATTTACTTGGATCTCTGGCCACTTTATAGTTTGAATAACAAGAACCAATATTGGAATATTATCCTAAGATTATATATTTCTTTAATGGTCACTATGAAACAATACTGTTTGCATCCAAGTCATGAATGTTGACCATTTCTGAATTTGTCTGCTTCCTTGGGTGTAAATAGGAAGAGCAGAGGTATTCAGCAAGGTTCCTATTCTTCAGAGATTAAAAAGACATGCTTTTAGTTTTCTTGATTGTTTCCTTTGCAGTGCAGAAGTTTTTTATCTTGATGAAGTCCCAAGAGTTCAGTTTTGCTTTCATTTCCCTTGCCTTTGAGGATGTGTCGAGTTAGGAGATTGCTGCGGTGGAGGTCTAGGAGGTTTTTCCCTACTTTCTCCTCGAGGGTTTTGATAGTTTCCTGTCTCACATTCAAGTCCTTCAGCCATTTTGAGTTAATTTTTGTGTATGGTGTAAGAAAGTGGTCTAGTTTCATTCTTCTGCATGTTGCCATCCAGTTCTCCCGCACCATCTGCTAAAGAGGTAGTCTTTTTTCCATCGCATACTCTTTCCTACTTTGTCAAATATTAATTGGCCGTACATTTGTGGGCCCAGTTCTGGGTTCTCTATTCTATTCCATTGGTCTATGTGTCTGTTTTTGTGCCAATACCATACTGTCTTGATGATGACAGCTTTGTAGTAGAGGCTAAAGTCTGGGATTGTGATGCCTCCCGTTTTGGTTTTCTTCTTCAATATAACTTTGGCTATTCGGGGTCTT
>NC_043714.1:24171468-24190553 GCF_006229205.1 Suricata suricatta
GGGGGGGGGGAAGAGGTGGTGGTGATGGTGGAGGGCACTTATGGGGAAGAGCACTGGGTGTTGTATGTAAACCAATTTGACAATAAATTATTTAAAAAAAAAGACATGCTTTATTCTTTCTCCAGTTAAACCAAGAACATTCTTTTTTCCTCTTTTCTTCTTTTTAGTTTTTTTTTTTACTTTTAGTGCACTCAAGAGAAATCATTTGGCCTTTTTTCAAAACTGAAATTCACTAAGTGACAATGTTTCTTTATCAGCTTCTAATTATATATCACATATATACATATATGTGATATCTAGTAACTTCTCTCTTTCTAGATGAATAGATCATAAAGAAATGTAATATATAATTACATAAAGAGAGGGATAGAGTCAAAGAGAAACAGAAAGAGACAGAAAGACAGAGAAAGAGAAAGCTGTCTCTCTCATGTGGTCTTGATCTACTTTGCATATCTTGAATACATCGTTATCTCTTATTGGCAACTTGAGTTTGTATGCCATGCTGCAACGTGCCACCATATTCACACTAAAAATAAGTCTTATTAAGTATTGATCCCTTACTGCTTGTCTAGGGCCATGCTGCTTGCTGCTGCATGTGATACATATGACATAATCCCCACATCAAGAAGCCTAGGATCATATTGAAGATGTAAGGCTTCCATACACACAACATAGCAGGCAGTACATTACAGTGTAATGAGTAGCATAGTGAACGAACATCCTAGTTCCTTTTTCAGTGATTCCTCTTTTCATTTGTCTCTCTGAGATGCCTCAGCAACTCTTCCTCCCTCTTTCCTTATTTCTGCCTTTTGTATGTAATTGAATTTCATTAGTGATTTCAAAGGATATAGTACTAAAAAGTACAGCACTGGAGGTTCTGTAAACCGTTGTGCAGATTCCAGTGTGTGTACTCAGGCACACATTAGGCACACCTCTGCCAAATCACATGTGTGTGTCCAATGGGAAAGACTCTCTTCCTTGAATGCAGGGGTTTTAGCAGTCTCTAGAATCTTGGCTCTCAGGAGGCCACATTCTTACTTTCAATCAATCATTAAGACTAGGGAACGGGAGACACTGATGGATCAGGGTGACTAGGACTCCATTCCACCCTCAAGCTAGCGGGAGAGTCAGTGCTGTTTGAGCAGTGTGACCTGAGTGCAGAGGACGGGCCCCCAGACCAAATTAAGGAATGTTAATGGTAGTTATTGGAAATAAATACTGAGTGGGTTTTTTTTAAATCCATCTTTACTCGGTTTATTAATCTGCATAAAACTCTCTTCTTCTATTCCTCTCTGCATCCTCCCTTGCTACCCATGCCCGTCCTCCTCTTTCTCTCTTTGTGCACGTCAGTCTTCATTTAGTTTTCCAAATCTCCATGCTCTCTATTCTCCCTATCTTACCCCTGAACAACTTTTGAATGTGCTTTTCCTTCTACTTGGCATGATCTTCCTACTCTATTCCCCTAATTCTCCACACCCTATTCTCTCTCTCTTTCTCTCTATGTGACTCCTTCTCATTCTTTTGGTCCCACATTAAAGTAAAGTTCCTCAGACCATATCCAGTTTTTTCCATCCACCGTAGCCCACATTAGTCCTCATATTTTATTCTTTCATAACACCAATGTATTCCTAGATGTGTGTATCACTCTATTGATACAAATATATAATGTATGGTTACCAGTGGGATGATTTTTTTAGAAAAATTTCTTATTTTAGTTATTTTTGAGAGAGAGAGAGAGAAAGCACAAGCAGAGGAGGGGGAGAGAGAGAGAGAGAGAGAGAGAGAGAGAGAGAGAGAGAGAGAGAATCCAAAACAGGCTCCAGGATCTGAGTCATCAGCACAGAGCTCGACATGGGGCTCAAACTCATGAACCATGAAATCATGACTTGAGCCAAAGCCAGACCCTTAACTGACAGAGCCACCCAGACGCCCAGTCAGTAGGATGATTGTTAATGGCTGTGTCCCCTACTACAATGTCATAAGCTTCAGGAAGGCAAGAACTTAATCTTTTTTGTTCACTGTCGTATCCTGAACTCATAGGAGAATGTTTGTTGCATAGGAAGTGTGTTCACTATATGTTGTAGAGCGCAGGATTGAATGCTTAGTAGTGCTAATATTATGAAAAGGTTAATACAATTTTTTGCAAACTATATAAAACATTTTATAAATGCAAGACTTTGTTTTTATCTTCATGATTATTATTAGCTATGTTAGCAATAAAACTAACTCCAGGGCAAATCAACAAATATTCATTGACATTTCAAGACTAAATAAAAAGGTAAAACGTGGTCATTGTGACTTTTATAACACATATTACATTGCTGTGGGGGGGGAAATGTCCAGAAAAACTAAACTTCAGGGTAGTTTGTAGTTTGTTAGTTTATCTAACTGATATTTTAGTTAAATATTTTCAAGTGCAGGTAGGTTTAGGAAGAATCCTAAGGACTAGTTAATAAAATAATAAAGCTGCAGAATAAAAGAAACAGTCTCTAAATCAAGGAAGCATGATGTTAGTGACGGGGAACACTTTTATTAGTGTGCCAGGCTCCTGAGAAGCAAACGTAAACCTGTCCTCCAGCAATAATATTGTGTAACTCTGCCCAGTATGTGCTGTCTTTAATCCTGCTTCCTTTTTGCTTAGTCTGTTTTCTCATTCCTTAAATTTTCAATGCCATTCCACATCTCTGACTCCACTACGTCCACTTAAAACTACTCAGGCTTACATTAATGAACACACCCAGTGCTAACTCAAGACTCTTCCCTACCTTTTAGACTGGATCCTGTATTGTTTTCCTGGTACGCAAACCCTATCATCACCTTCCAGGTTTTGCCCTTGTTCTGCCCAAAGCGACACCTGTACGCTCCTAAGCTGGTGAGAGTTGTGTAACCACAGCATAACTGTTGTGTTGAACGTTACAGGGTTGGTCCGGTAGTAAAAGCACTTGTACATTTGTGTCATCATGTTGGGATATCACCTCAGAGATTACTTGGTCATTTGTCCTCCAAAATATTTCTTATATTCATTTCCTTGTTTTAACCATAACATTTTAAATTACTTTCAACACCAAAATAAGCATTAAGAGTCTAAAAGGCACTCATGCCAGCCACAGGGCCGGACAGAAGTCATGGACCTCTCTCGAATCCCTAGTTCCTCTCATGTGACACGGGTATTCCTGGTTTGATGTTCTGATGTTGAATGATCATATGTGTGCTATACCTTCACTAGGGAGGCTTCCAAATGGGACAGGATATTCCCAGACTAAGTTGACTTGACATTTCAGTGTTGTTGTGTTCTCTGCCCTTCCCAGAGAAGTCTACATTCTCCCTTCATAGAAATATGGTTTATTGGTCCCCATCTTCCCAAATGTGAGATTAGTAAAGCTAATAGCACATGAGATTACTTTTGCTTTTTTCAATATTAAAATGTTACTTATATGCATATATAATATGTATGTTATATATTGCCTATATCTTACCTATATATAAAATATACATATATGAAAAAGACTATTATATCAAACTCTTGACTTTATTCACATTAATATTTAAGTTGATGTACATTTATGTAAGGTTAAAAAGTAAGTAAATAGAAAAAAGAATAAATCCAATGAAAATTACTGAATAAATATATTTTATTCATCTAATTTTAGTGATTAGGCAAGAATTTTGAAGAATCTTCTCAAGATCTGAAGAACTGAAAACCTTGGGTATGTCAATGCTAAAAGGCCTAAGTGGAGCCTAACCTGTTAGCTTTTTGAAGCTTTCTCTGATACACTTCTAATGCGGCCTTTCAAAGAGACCCAATCTGCTCTTCTGTGCGGCCCAACCTTTTGCTGAGACACACAACAGTTTGTTGATGATGTTTGTTTTACCTATTTGTACATTTGAGCTGATCATTATTAAATTCCTGCTAGTTTTCTTCCTTGGAGAATACAACACCCATGTGCCTTCCACACTCGTGGCTTTTCTACACCGCTGAATCTTACCGTGGCTTTGCCCTGTGTCTAAAAATTGATCTGACAGCTTCGGCAGCACCACCCCACAGGAACTGACAGTCAGTGACAGTTACTGGGAGGAAGAAGGGGCAATGAGATGTAGCATTAAATAGAAATCTTTTTCAGAAATACATCTGCAAGGCTACCAAAGGCTTCATTGTTTTAGGGAGACATCACTTCATTAATAGACTGAGGGTTTGAAGCTGAATTCAGTAATATTTTGAAAAATTCAAGTTCTCTTCATTAAATTATTTGTATCTAAGTTTTAAGGGATTTTTTAAAAGGGCCATGTCACTACAACTTTTGTAGATAGGGTAACTGAAATTCATTATCTTCTCAGCCCAATTCCCAGACTAACTTTAATCAAAGGGAGTTTTATACTGAAGACATACAATTTCTATTTAATTAGATGGTCTAGGGCATAGAGATGAGCTAATATTTCTAGAGGCATCTCTAAGGCTTTTTACAAGGGCCATTGTGTTTTACAGTGTCACAGAAAAAAAAGAAGTTAAATCATGATTTTTACTAGGGCTTTAGGGACAAAAAAAAAAAAGCAATTGCCTTGCATTGTAAACAGAATTATTCAAACTCCTTCTGCCTTAAGCAAAAAGCATAAGGGAGGCTTTTAATCAGGTTATTACATAAAGGTCCAGTATGTTCTCAGTTTTTAGAGGATGGAAATCCAAGCCACTGTAAAGGTAAGTTTAAGAACAGTATCCAGATGCAGGAGAACCAACCTGATTTCAAGTAGCTGTTGTCATTGAAGCTATAAAGTCTGGTCTCTTCTTCCTCCTTTTTTTTTTTTTTCCCAAATCTGTGTTACCTATTTGCAGTTCTCTGTTTAAGGTAATCTTAATAATGAAAGATATAGATGCTTCTAAATCAATATTGGATGGAATTTGATTAATGAGGCTCTCTACTTTCCCTCTGGTCTTTACAATACCCCTCAAACAACTTCCTGGGTTTTCTGAAAATGTCCTGCAGTTACTGTAACATGAAGGGTGCTCACAAAACCAGTAATACACATTAGTGTTTTATATGGATGATACTTGCTCTAAACCTCTCTTGAAATTCAATCTAACTACTCCTCTAAGCACAAATCATTTGGGGATTCTCTCTAACTTTAAAAGTTATTAGAATAAATCCAAAGCGATATTTGAGTATTGGGAGGTAAGCTGAACTTCTGCTTTAAGGTTTCATTTAAATTGGTCCTGGGTGGCACAGTTGGTAAGTGTCATACTCTTGATTTTGGTTCAACTCACGATCTATGGTTCATGAGATCGAGCCTCGCATCCGACTCTGTGTTGACAACGCAGAGCCTGTTTGGGATTTTCTGTCTTTCCTCTCTCTCTGCCCCTCTACTTCTCACGCTCTCTAAATAAATAAATAAATAAATAGGCCCTCAAGTATCTTCTCTTATATTAGTTATACTTCTTTTTTTATATATGACTCACAGGTTTAATTTTGCTCCTTAACCCCTCTCCAGAACTGTGGAGCCCTGTGAGGTGGTTGTTACTAGAATTTGGGTACTTCCACTTGATACTTTGTTATCCAAGATCTGCCTTCTAAAATTACTTGGTTACATTTATAAATAAACATTCTAAAGATACTTTTGTTGTTTTATAAATAAGATATTATTAAATATTAATATTGACTGTTTGGCAAACCATTAGAATACCTAAAACTACAAAACTAGTGTAAAAAGAGATATCAATTTAAGTATGAGCAGATGAGATATAGAATATAGACCTAAAAAAAATCTATTTGTTATATCTCAACTCAAGTGTTTGTATAACAAACTTATGACCTATTCCATGTTATGTTAGAAAAATTACCTTCCTATCTTTTTTCCCTTTTCATTTAGAAGCATCAGTATTGCACTTTTTCTAGAAGAGCAGAATTTAAACAAGACATTTGGCTGCTAGCAGCTTTGTCTACAGATTCATTTAACTTATCATCTTAAATGGCAAATAATCTTTCTTTTTTCTTATTGAAGTATAATGGACATATAATATTATATTAGTTCAAGATGTACAACACAGTGATTCAACCTTTGTGTACGTTGAAATGATCACCTCTGTAAGTCTAGTTAGCACCATCACCATACAAAGCTAATACAATATTATTGACCATATTCTCCATGCTATATGTTACATCCCTGTGACATATTTATTTTATAGCTGGGAACTTGTACCTCTTGATCCCCTTCACCCATTTCAGCCTCTCAAGATCCCAGCCTTCTGACAACTACAAATCTGTTCTCTGTATCTATGGGTCTGAGGTTTTCGTTTTGTTTTGGTTTGGTTTGGCTTTCATTTAGATTCCACATAAAAGTAAAATCATGCAACATTTGTTCCTATGTATTTTTTTTAATTTCTCCTTTGATTTTTTCCAATGACCCAGTGGTTGCTCAGTAGCATGTAGTTTCATTTCCATGTATTTATGGGCTTCCCCCTCCCACCACTTTTCTTCTTGTAATTAATTCCTAGTGCCACACCTTTGTATTTGGAAAAGATGCTTGGTATGATTTCAGTCTTCTTGAATTTACTGATACTTGTTTTGTGCCCTAACATGTGATCTATCATAGATAGATATGCACTTGAGAAGAATTGTATATTCTGCTGCTTGTGGATGGAATATTCTGTATATATCTATTAAGTCTATCTGTTTTAATGTGTTGGTTAAGGCCAAGGTTTCCTCTATCAATTTTTCTTTTAAACTTCTTATTTAATGTTATTTTATTTTATTTTTGAGAGACAGAGAGAGACAGCACAAGCAGGGGAGGGTCAGAGAAAGAGACACAGAATCCGAAGCAGGCTCCAGGCTCTGAGCTAGTTGTCAGCACAGAGCCCGACGTGGGGCTCAAGCCCAAGAACCGTGAGATCATGACCTGAGCCGAAGCCAGAAGCCGGAAGCCCGATGCTTAACCAACTGAGCCACTCAGGTGCCCTTCCCCTATCATTTTTTTGTCCGAATAATCTACTTATTGATGTGAGTGGGGTGTTAAATTTTCCTGCTGTTATTCTATTGATGTTAATTTCTCTGTTAAAGCCTGTTAGTATTTTCTTTATATACTTTGGAGCTCCTATGTTGGGTGCATTTATAAAATTTCATCTTTTTGTTGGATTGACCCCTTCATCATTATACAGAATTCTTCTTTGTGTAAGTCTGTGTTGTCCGATATGGGCACACGTACACCAGCTTTCTTTTTGTTTCCATTTGCATGGAATATCTTTTTCTATCCCTTCATTTTCAATCTTTATGTGTTCTAAGATCTGAAGTCTCTTATAGGCAACATGCACATGTGTCTTGTTTTGTCTTTGCCTATTTGTTTGTTTTTTTTCCATTTAGCACTAGTTTTGGCTTAGAGAATATAGACCAATTACATTTAAAGTAATTATTGATAAGTATATGCTTATTGCATAAGCTCTATGCTTATTTTGTACATTGTTTTCTGGCTCTTTATATGTTTTCTCTATGTCTTTATTCTTCTCTTTCTCTCTTTCCTTGTGGTCTTATTACTTTCTTCAGTGTTATATTTGGTCCTTCCTAATTTTCTTTTGTGTGTTTCCTAGAAGGTTTTGCTTTGTGGTTACCATGAAACTCACAAAAAAAAATCTTATAATAGTCTCTTAAATTGATAGCAACTTAATTTTGAACACATTCCAATGCTCTCACTTTTATATCTACCCTCACATTTTATGTTTTTGATGTTACATTTCCTCTTTTTTAAATATATAATCCTTGACAAATTATTGTTGTTTTAGTTAATTTTGCTTCTGACACCTTTTAACCTTCTTACTACCTTTATAACTAATTTACCCATTTTCTTTTCTATACCTTATCTAGAAAGATTCTTACTTTTGTATGTTTTTTTGTTGATTAATTATTTAATCAGTCTTTTCAGCTTAAATAAGTCCCTTTAACATTTCTTGTAAGGCCAAATGAGTGGTGGCAAACTCCTTTCGTGTTTACTTATTTGGAACTCTTTTCTCTCCTTCAATTCTGAAAGATAGGTAGATAGAACATTCTTGGTTGGAAGGTGTTGTATTGTTTTGTTTGTTTTGTTTTGTTTTGTCTTCTTTTCATTTTCAGCACTTTGAATAATTGATGCTACTCCCTTTGGCCTGCAAGATTTCTGTTGAAAACTCTGCTGATAGCCTTATGGGTTTCTGCTGTACATTTGCCTTTCTCTTGTTGCTTCTAAGATTTTTCTCTTTGGGGCGCCTGGGTGGCTCAGTCAGTTAAGGGTCCAATTTCAGCTCAGGTCATGATCTCATGGTTTGTGGGTTCAGGCCCCGTGTCAGGCTCTGTGCTGACAGCTCAGAGCCTGGAGCCTGCTTCAGATTCTGTGTCTCCCTCTCTCTCTCACTATCCCTCATTCATGCTCAGTTTCTCTCTGTCTCAATAATGAAGAAACTTTAGGAAAAAAAAAGATTTTTCTTTTTATCTTTGACTTTTGACATTTTAATTAAAATGTGTCTTGCTTTGGATCTTTGCAGATTCATTTTATTTGGAACTCTCTAGACTTCCTTGACCTGGCTCTTTCCTTCTTCCAATTTGGGCATTTCTGAGCCATAATTTTTTTCAAATACATTTTATGCCTTCTTTTCTTTCTTTTCTCTCTCTGAGACCCCAGAATGTGACGTTGTTCTACCTGATGGTGTCTCATAGGTCTCTCAGGTTATCCTCAGCTTTTTTCTGCTCCATATAGGTAATTCCGATGCTTTGTCTTCTAGCTCACTGATCTGTTCTTTTGTATCATCCAGTCTGCTGTTGAACCTCACTAATGTATTTTTCAGTTCAATTATTGCATTCTACAGCTCTTTGTCTTCTGTTTGGTATTTTCTTATATTTTCAATATCTTTGCTGAAGTTATTCTTGTGTTTCTCCATTCTTCTCCCAAGTTTAGTGAGCATCTTTATGACCATTACTTTGAATTCTTGATCAGGTAGATTACTTCCTTAAAGGTCTTTTTCTGAAGTTTTGTCTTATTCTTTATTTGAAACATATTTTTCTGGTTCCTCATTTTTCTTGCCCCTCTTTACTTTTTTCTAATTTTAGGCAAAAAAGCTACCTTTCCCAGTCTTGAAGGTATGGCCTTGTGTAGGTAATAAAATGTTTTATTCACCCTTGCTTTAGTTCTTGGTGGTCTCTTGAACCTTCAGATTGTCTAAACAGCCTGACTTATTATAGATATCACCCCATTAGTGAAAAAGTACTAAGACTTGTCAGTGATCCAAGGGGAAGAAACTCATTTTGTACCTAGTTTCAGGTCAATTGGAAGCCAGACCTTCAGGCAGTAGCTCTTAAAATATGCAAATATATTCAGTCCTCTGCTGGCCTAGTGGGTCCTGGAAGGTCCACTAGCTGACAGTTGCAATGAGAGTCCTAGATAAATTTATAAGCTACTTTCTTGGGGATTTCACCAAGCGTAGTGAGCCCAAAGCACTGCACAAGAATAGTGCCTCCTGCTTATATTCCTAGAGGCACCGCCATAGCCTCTAGATGTGTGTTGGAAACCTGAAGCCTGTCTTGCAAGGTGTAGCCCCAGGATCAGTTATTATGGCCTTTGCACCAGAAGATTGGGGGTGTGTTTCAGGTTGCTGTCTGTTCAGTGCCCTAAAGGTTTGGGCCTGCTAAAAACTGTCTTCCCCATTATATAGTCCTTTGGCGCTTGGGAAAGGCAGTCGCCTTGGTCACCAGGGTCAGATGAATGAGGGGTGGCCGCTGTGTGGTTTGTGTGTGCCTGCTGGCTTCAGTGAGGCAGCTGAAGAGCATGGGTGGCAGGGAGCACCACAGACTTCAGAATCACAATGGGAAAATGCCTACACTGTGCAGGGCTGCAGGCTTCAGTGATACTGGGGATAGTACTCTGTGTGCACGTGCTGGCCCCAGGATGAGGGTAGGAGAATGTCATGACCACTCATGCTGGCCAGTTCTGGCCAGTGCGGAGGAGAGTGTCATGACTCTCTGCACTCACTGGCTTTAGCAGGGGAGTGACAGAATGCCATGACCATTCACACTTTCCTGCCCCAGCCAGAGAGTGGGGAATCATTGCAACTGCCTGCCATCAGAAGCATGAGCTCTCTCTGCAGAGCAGTGGGACAGTGCTGTGACCACTAGCCCGTGCGCACCCCAGTGATGCAGAAGAATGTGCCATGCCTGAGTGCCTCTGCCAGCACTAGCGGGGTAGGTGGAGAGTGCACAAGTGGTGACCTCCAGAACCCCTGTCTCTGCAGAGAACCCTAACGTCCCCTGCTGCTCCACCATATCCCCTCAGAGCAGCAAGTGAATTTCTACATACTGTCTAGGAGTTTTTCTTTATATTTATTTTTTTTTAATAATAGTTTATTGTCAAATTGGTTGGGTGCTTTTGCTTTGGCTTCAAGAGTGAGTGAGATTGCATGAAGCTATTTAAAAGAAGGATCTCAGTTTGTTATAGCATTTTCGACCTCTCTCACATATAGTCACCGTTGGTTTTCTAAGCCAGAATTCTGGGGAACCTTTTCTCTCCAGTGCAGATCTTAAGGGGTGTGTCTAATGTGGGGAACCAACCGCTGGGCCCTGTCCGAGATGCACTGTACTGGCGAGACTCCGCCTTATTGTGCGTTGTTACTTCAGAACTGGGGGGAGTTCGGTGAGATTGTCTCAGGCTGTCCTACCCGACTGGATGTGGTCCTTTCATCCTTTGTTGTGAAGTAGCAGTTAATCAAGTTTTCAGTTTTCAGATCTCTCTCAGAAGGAAACGGTCCACATGTGGCTATAGATTTGCCATGTCTGTGGGTGGAGGTGAGTTCAGGATCTTCCTACTCTGCCATCTTGGACCCCTCCAAAATAATATTCATTTTATTCTGTTTATGTTTTTACTTCAGCTTGTCTTGTATTCAAAATACACAGGTTTATAGTTGAACATTTGGAAAATGCAAGGGAGTATAAAGGAACAGGAAAGTCATAACCTAGTGTTCATTGATTTCCTTCTCAAATATTTACCTAACACTCTCCCAAGCACTGGCAATTCAACAGCGGTTCAGGTGCCATAGCCGACCTCAAGGCACCCACAGCCTAGCAGAGGAGACAAACACATAAGCTGGCACTTCAGGGAAGAATAATATCGACCCTGCAGAGGCACAGAGAGCATTGTAAGTTGGGCACAAAAACGGTTTTCCACAGCAGGCAATATATAAATGGAATCTTAACAGTTATTTTCTTTATTCCTTCACTCCTTTGTTGGTTTATAGGAATGAGGGAGTAGGTGTTTTGACTGAAAAACAGATGAGAGGAAATATTTAGACAGGAGATGGGAGGCCAGGATTTGAGTGTAGAAAGAAACACTTGTAGAAGAGTTGGGTTTGAGTAGGCAGAGGGACAGATCCCACATTCTTCAAGACTGATAATGATTCTTTTTTGATGTAGTGGAAAAAAAGTAGAATATTATGGAGACAAAGATTAAGTGTGTTTTCTAGAGAAGAGTAGTAAAGATCTGAAGAAGTCCTTGAGAGAAAAATAGGAGTTAATTGATCAAGAAAAGAAGATCCTGCGAAGTTGAGGGCCTGAGATTAAAAAACATTAATGTTTATTTATTTTTGAAGAAGAGAGAGACAGAGTGTGAGCAGGGGAGGGGCAGAGAGAGAGGGAAACACTAAATTCAAAGCAGGCTCCAGGCTCTGAGGTACAGAGCCCGATGCGGGCCTTGAACTCATTAGCTGTGAGACCATGACCCGAGCTGAAGTCTGACGATGCTTAACCAACTAAACTAACCAGGCCCCCTGAGGGCCCGAGACTTTTAAAAGATGAGTTTACAGTGATTCTGATCATCATTGTTTTTTATTTCTTGGAAACAATGATAAAAAAAAGAAAATGTACATGATTGGCATGTAAAACCTAGCAGTAGTCACTGTTATCACAGTAGTATTAGCTCATTTTTGGATTACCAGGTTATGGAGAAGCAAGAGAGTTGAAAATTTACTTTTCTCAATTATAAATCAGAATTGGATGGCAAAAGTTGACACTATACCTAATGTTAATCAACTTTAAAATAATAGGAGTTACAATACACCCTTGCAGAAAATTTTCCCCTTAATACAATATTTCTTCATCATACCATTTCCCCAGAATGTTACTAATAAAAAGAGCTTTTGATCCCCAATTGTGCATCTCCAAAATCTACCCATCTAACAAGTGTAAGCTTATATCTTACCTTCTGTATGAAGCATCCCTTATGTCTTCACTTACTCCTTGAAATCTCATTGAAGACAAAAATAATACTCCCTCATGTAAAAATTCGGTATTTGATTATATACGTGAGTTTCAAAATAGAAGACAGTATTGAAGTTGACAGTGGACAGACCTGCTTTCTCCAACTACCTACAGACACATGCAGAATTGAGTGCTCGTCCTTCCAGTTTCATATTTGCCCTGCATAAGCTTTGAACATGGAAAGAGCTAAATCAATCAATAATTTTAAAACAGTGGTGAACTGACAAAACTGAATAATCAGTTCTTCTCACTCCTAAAAATTTGGGGGTTAATGTCAGGAGGTTGAACAGAAATGTGGGGTTTCAGGAAAGAGTTCAAAGTGTAGAGAAAGGTCTACAAAAGGCTGTATCAATTTCCAACCATTGGTCCAGTGAAAATTGTAGTTGTCAATTTAGTGTATTTGTTTTCCATTTTGAAAAGAGTTAGTTCTAAGCTAATGTATAGAAAGCATATACTTCAGAAACATTTATTCATTAACTGCATTTAAAAATGCAGAATATCAGGATAACTTGCCCTCAGAGAATAAGTTAAAATCTATCATAAACCTATTATAAACTTTTTCTTGGCACTGAATCTGTATATGTAACATCAAATTCAACTGTACTTTTTCCCCTATTTGTTCACATCGCTAGGAATAATCACTAATTTCAGACAAAATCATCCATTTTCAATTGACTGACTCTTTGATAGCTTCATTGTGATGAGGACTGCACTTTATACCAACCCTGAACGTGAGATTCAACAAATGTACTTTAATTCCCCACAGTAGAAGGGGCCATAAAGAAACTTCAAATAGCTTCATCAGAAAAAAATAATATAAAAGTGACTTTCAAGCATAGCTTGTCTAAAAAAAATCCAAAACTCTGAATCTAAACACCAAGCATCATATATGACATTAGAAACGATTTTTTTTTCCATTTTATGTTTTCAATATTATCTCTAGGGTGTAATTTAACCCTCAATGCCATAGAATCTCTTGTTTTTTGTTTCTGTCTAGCTTCTACAACCAGACCCAATATCTCCAACTTGTCAGTCACGTACGCTGGATTGGAATAAGCAAACTGGGGAAAACAACAGGGATATTTCAAATAATCACCATGGCATATTGGGAGAATTGCTTGGGTAAATTGGCACAGCATTCACTAGTTCTGTTTATATTATTTGCCTGCTGATTTTGTTACTGTATTTCTTATTGTTTAATATACAGCAACAAGCTCAGGCACCTGCAGAGATGTTCAAAATCAAGCAGGCCTCCAACTACAGAAAAGCAATTTGTTTGCATTTTCTTAATTCAAATAAAAATTTATTTTCTCCGGTTTTTCAAAGTGCATGGCACAGCATGCTTAATTTCTGAAAAATTTCATCCAAATGGTGGTGTGGTAGCAATGTTGGTTTTTCAAGCAAGATTGCTCTGAAGAGCAGCAGGAAAAAGCGGCATTGTTTTCACTGGTATGGGCTCAGAGAATACAGTCATCTCCCAGGCCACCCAGGTGGGTCTGGCTGCCCTCTCCGGAGGAGCAGCAGCATAACCTAGTGGAAAGATCCTGGACAAGGGCACAGAGATGAAAGGTCTCCAGTCTAATCTGGAGACTGCTAATCATTCTTTTAGGCTGTCTCTCTAATAGAAGGCGAAACAGCTAACTGGTGGGAACAAGTCACTGATAGAAAATGGAAGAAATTGGTTTTCACCATTAGGAATTTTATACACCTGATAGAGACCTTTCAAAAAAATCACCTACTCAACATAATCAAGTGAAATTATACATGTGATCATATTCTGTATTTACTTCTACTCTCCGAAAAATAGTGACTGTTGTTCACATCTATCTATAAAATTTAAAACTGTGGATAAACGTGTATAGAGACAAATGATTTTTCTTTGTCACAGTAGCTCTGTCATACATATGACTTTCAATATTTTATTTTTTAAACTTATTTTTAAACACAACACATGTGTGTATAATAGATTATATGTAATCATAAGTCTACTTTAAGCCACAGAGTACATTTTCTTGAATTTAAACCTCCTAATTTCATTTATTATATTTGTACTTAAGATTACATTTTAAATTTGTTCCTTGTGAGCATTGGAATTTTTAGTATACGATTTAGTTTTATGTACTCTAGAGATTTCTTTATGTAAATCACTGCAAAATATTAACCTGCATTAGGTAATCTAAAGTATTTAGGACAAGTATATTTTCTAAAATCTTTTTTTCTCACTAGGCAATAATTTTCAGGTTTATCTTCACCTATATATATTCAAATTACTTACAAATATATGACTAAAACATAAGGATATTTGAGATTGATAATAAAATTGAGTTGCAGTTCTAAATCTCAAATCCTATCCATATATGTTGAGAAAAAAAAGATAACGACATTAACCATCATAAATATTCTACATTTACCTTACGAATCCAATCGAGATACATTGGCTATCTCATCTCTGGATGAAGAATTTAGGAGCAAAACATGCTACGGCATCAACTAACAAACACAGCTTGAATAGAAAAGGTACTTTTAAAATTACAACGATCACGCCTGCCATTTCTATCCCTCCAGCTGGATCTGTAGTCAGTGGTTCATAATTTCACTGGGATTAATTTGCCAGCATTCTGAAGACACTTATCTTATTTTCTGGAAATTCAGAAAGGGATCAGCCTCCACACAATCTATTTCACTTATCTTTCAGAACAGCAGCACATGATGAAAGGAGATTCATGTTGAATGAATATATTTGTCATTGTCTGTGGTGCCTAGATTATATGAATATGACCTAGATGATGGTTTTTTCCTGAATGCAATGGTACATACTTATGCATAAATAAATCCTATGCCGTTTAAGAACTATCCTTCTGATTCCCATTTTTAGTCATAATTGATGCCCTCATCTTGATCATAAATTATTTTTCCTAAAAGAAGATTTTCTTGATTATGAAAGAAAAAGTAGGACTTTTATAAACATTTTTATAATGCTTAATGGTTCTTAAGTTACCTATTTGGATGTACTTGTGTTTGAACCCAGATTATAAATGCAAACCGCCTTCCTAACTCAGAATCTGCTTAGAGGTCAAAATTACTGTTATTTTCCAGATAGACACCACAGAACCACACGCATACATAGAGATATATAATTTTAATGGTAGAGAACTGTAGGTAAGGTGGATATTTCTAAATATTCCTGTCTTTTTTTTTTCACATAAACGAACCTGGTTTCATTGGGTTTTCTTCATTTTCTAGATGAAAAGGAAGAGAGAAAGTAAGAGACAGCAGACTCAATAAAACATAAAGTGCTAAACTTGGGAAATCTTGATAGATGCAACTTCTCTAGTAGTGACAATACAAGGGACACATTTCACTTTTAAACTTTTTTCCATTAGTTTTTTGACAGGAGTACACTAGTTCAGCTTTAATGAGATTCGAGTGTAAAAACTTCAGGGCTAAATAAAAGAAACAAATCAAAAGGACCGAATGATTGCCATTTAATGTGAACGAATGGAAGTGCAAACAATCATTGTATGACAGCTAGCGGTGCTGGTCGCTGCAGAATGACAGGTGGAACAATTCAAAGTTACTGATCTAAAGACAGAATAACAGCTCGTATGTTTGAAGTGCTCCGAAGATGAAGAAATAAAACAGACTCAGAGGTAAGCCATGGTTAAACCTTTCGCACCCCACGCCCTATTGTCAGTGTCATTTGGATGGTTTTGTACACTTTTTTTCCTGAAATCATGTGATTGAGAGAATTAATTTTAGAGCTCGTTTTATGGTTTTATACTTTAGGCTTCGGAAACTTTTATAAGCTAAATAAGAATACCGCATGTAGTGTGCTTGCATAATCAAAACTCCTTTTTAGTGGATTGCTAGTCTCCGTACGTGTTGTCAGAGCTCACATTGGGGTTTATATCAGTAAGGTAACTTACACATCAGAGCTCTGCTTTGATTTGAATAAAAACTGATTCGTTTTCTACTTAAACATAATTTTAATTTGATGTTTTTCTTTTACTTATTTTTTTTATTTTTGAAAATAAGAAAATCACCAATTCTTTCTTTCAATAAGGCTTTTTATCAGTGAAATAACCCATTCTAGTTACTGCTGGAAACAATAATCTGTAATTGCTGCTTTCAGTCCTAATTTGGCCTGTCCTTACTTTTTCATCTCAATCTAATCTAAACCTATTTGAGCAAATAAAATGATATTTACCTCATCCTATGTTACAAGCTTTCAAGATTACAGGCTTCAGGAAAAATCAATACAAAATACCATCTTAGCAGCAGGTTTGTGCTCACTAAGAATGCTAACTTTTCTTCCCAGTATTTCTGACTCTCAGCTATCCTGGAATGAAAGCAGAACTCATACCATTAAAAAAGAAAAGAAGAAGGAAAAAAAAACAGGCAAAAAAAAAAAACCCTCCACAAAAACCTACTTCAGCGATGCTCTGGTGCTGGGTTAGTAGCCACCTTCAGTTTACAAGCCAAACTGAAGTGTGTGGTCAAGCTCCCAACCTTTAACTCTTGTGTCTGCATGATACATCTTACAGCGTTCACAAAAAGGAGGTTCTTGACCTCACAGATGATTTTTTCAGACTCAAATACCATCTTCATTTATTATTTATTTGCTTCAAGCAGTTGGGACTTGAGGTACCATCATACCTGACTGGTTGATTTAAGGAAGTGGCCACCTTGCTGTGATAGAACCTCATGAGAATAAAATCCTATTACTTTCCAAAAAGATTACTTCATTTACTTCCCAGAATAAGCTTTTGATGAAAACATTAGAATGTTGAGTTTGTAAACAACCAAGAATCCTCAGAAGTATTGGCCCCCTTTTTTTTGATGTTTCAAATAGAAGCTTTTTTTTCTTTTCTTTTTTTTTTTTTTTCTTTTGGTTTGCGTTCTTTTGCAACTTAGGACTTTGTAAACACAAATAGGTTAGTTCTTGTAAGCAGTCCTTGCTGCAATGCTGCACTCTGGCCTGTCTATGTTCTTTAGCAGTCTAAAAGGTAGAACTTTTCAAACTTCTAGAAGTTTACTCATTCTCATCTCATTCTCTTATGTTTGCTTCCCTTGGTTTTTGAGTAGACTCTGTTTGGACGATTCTGTGAATGTATGCTAGTTTGCCCCATAAGGTGTTAAGATGCTTGATTAGGAGACTTTTTTTTTTAATTGTTTTAATGTTTTATTTATTTTTGAGAGAAAGAGAGACAGAGCAGGAGAGGGGGAGGGGACAGACACAGGGAGGGAGACACAGAATCCAAAGCAGGCTCCAGGCTCTAAGCTGTCAGCACAGAGCCTGACACAGGGCTCGAACTCATGGACTTTGCAGACTGCGAGATCATGACCTGAGCTGAAGTCGGTCATTCAACCGACTGAGTCACCCAGGCACCCTTTGGAGACATTTTTATTAAAGTAAGCTGTAGACAACACTGCTGGGAAATGAAATCATCCTTCTTTCCCATCTTTTACTCCAATAAGAAAAGTGGAGAAAAATGTCTGGTAAAATTTTTCCTCCTACACACTACAGCAGAATGGTAAACACTAAGATATTTATATTTTCTGTTATATTCATTTTCTATATAAACGCACGTAATCTTTTATCTAAATATAGCAAGACAGTCTTAAATTATTATAAATCTAAACACAAAATAATAATTTCAGTGATTCTTTCTGAAACTTTGATCTTTTATGCCAAACTTCACCTATGTGCCATTTTAAACAAACAGTTAAGGGGTGTCTGGATGGCTCAGTTGGTTAAGCATCCCACTCATGATTTCAGCTCAGGTCATGGTTTCACAGTTCTTGGGATTGAACCCTTCTTTGGGTGCACTGATAGCATGGACCCTGGTTGGGATTCTCTCTCTCCCTCTCTCTCTTAAACTAAATGTGTGTGTGTGTGTGTGTGTGTGTGTGTGTGTGTGTGTGTGATTAATAGTATGACTAACTTTAGTATGGTTTAAGATTACTGATCTGGATTATGGCTAAGGCTATTAGCTATGAAGTAGAAACAAACTGGTCATGCATGCAATGATCAAATTCATTACATAAATATGACTAAATCAAAACAATTTTGAGTTGAGAATCACTGAAGAGAACGTATAATTTAATAATCAAATTTAAATATTCAAGGGAGAAATGTAAGGGATATGTAGGGAGCAGAAATAGAGAAACAGAGATACATAAATACAATTCAATGAAGTCTGGGGGTAGGGAAAGGACTCAACACAGGGGTGGTAAGGGAAATATTGAATGACAAAAATGTTCTAGGTTTATTGTGGCAGAGGTTAAATGGATGTGTGCTTTTCTGACCTCAACAAATACATTTTATGTATATTAATATTATTGTATGTAAATACACCTCAATAAAGTTGATTTCAAAAAACTTTATAGAGACCTCAGTCTAAATGTATAATGTATACTCCAAACATTGCTTTCCTAGTAGATTCTGGGCAGGGATCCCCAAGTGGTTCTGTTAAGAAGCATTATTTCATTTTGTAGATGAAATAAAAAGGAAGAGGAAAAACGGGGTGACCATTGTCACAAAGGCAGAAGCTACCCAAGACTGGGATGAGCCTCCTAACTCCAAACCAATGTTTTCCCTGTAATTACAACACAGTAGGCTCACTAATACTGTAAATGTTATGTTGGCTTCATCAGAAGGGGAGACACTTTCAAAAGCATCTCTTTTTTTTAAGTAGTTTATTGTCAGATTGGTTTCCATACAACACCCAGTGCTCTTCCCCACAAGTGCCCTCCTCCATCACCACCACCCCCCTCCCCTTCCCCTTCAACCCTCAGTTCGTTTTCAGTATTCAATAGTCTCTCAAGTTT